>NC_038245.2:19774949-19793683 GCF_000004515.6 Glycine max | reverse complement strand
ATCAATTCCTCAATTACTATATATATTAAGAAACATTAACTAAAAGGGTGATATCCCATGTTATGTTAAGTGCCTTGTTGGGTGTCTACTGAGTTACACTCCATAACTTGTAGACCAATAAATTAAAATCACTTCATTTTTCTCTTATAAACATAATTTCTTCTTGTAATTATGATCCATATGGTTCTCTTCCTATGCTACATGAAATAAATATCATCTTAACTCTTTTTTTTTGGCCCACTTCTAAATAAATCCAGCAAACCACAAAAACTCAATTGTTGCATGTAATACAATTATAACAACAGAAAACACACATAGAATACTACATATGGCAACAACACAATACAAAGCTAGGGAAAAATAATCTTTTGTAGCAAAATCCCAATCTATTTTTTTTTGTTTCTTTAAACTTTATTTCTCTATATATAGGAGTTTGCTATAACTTACACTCATTTTAAGAAGTAGTTAGCAAGCTATAATTACAAAACAAAAAAAATACACCCACTTATTATTACAAATGATAAATATTTAACTTAATTCATCAATAAAAATATGGATTTAATAATGCTCACTTAACATTCTCATAAAAATCAATTTTTATATAAACGTGATTGAATTTTTATAAATAAAACATTATTGTTAACATCAATTATAAAATAGTCAATGTTGTAAATTTTCCTAAACATTCTTATTTTAAAATTTATGTTGTGAGTGCTAAGTTAACATCCACTTTCCATAAAATTTATATTGATATTTTGTTTTTGCTTAAGATGGGTTTGTTAAAACCGATCATGTCAATGTTATTTTAATATCAACTTCACTCTATGTGATGAGTCCTTCCCCTAGCCCCTTCGAAAACTTTTGTTCCCTCTCTTAGTTGCTCAAAACCCTCAAACCAAACCCCTCCGTTGCCACAATCTCTTCTCCCAAATCCTATGGCGGCTACCTCTTCTCTCACCCAAAACCTCCCCCTTTATTCTCGACACTAATTTTCCTCTAACCCCAACCCTCGTATGGTTCACCTGCAACCTATGCTCCCACTACAACTTTCAAAATATCAACATGAATTGTTGTCACCTACACTGATGTCCTCCGTCGCCGTCATCAAAGTGGCCATTCCCAGGTACCCTATCCGCCATCTTCTTTGCATCTTTTTTTGTCATTGCTTCTCTTGGAGATTCTGTAGTTGCCACCACAGTCTCGTAGGGTGACCTAACTCCACTCAAGGAGTTGCACGTGACCCCAAACACTGTAGTTAGGAAATGGTTTCCTTTTGTTTGGTGCTACATCATTTTTCCATTAAATGCCCCAATGAGCCTTTGGTCACAACATACACTTCTGATTCTGGTTGCTGCCTAAGTAAAGATGGCTTCTTCTTTGTTGTATGAGGAATCACAAGGAATCAGAACCTTAAGCTCTGGGCTGCTGAATTCTTTTTCTCAAAACTGAAACACAAATGGGGTAAACATATAGTAAATCTAACATCTGCAAGAAGTCTGAATTTTACGTTGCAGTCTTTTACCAAAATAAAATTAGCGTCAATCAGTATTTTCCTTGCAAATATATTACTGAATTTCATCTTTAAAGACTTCTATTTGAATCAATTATTATCTTATATCAAATATGGTTTGCCAAATCTTTTTGAGAAAAAAAAGCTAGGAATGAGTGCAGTAACCATCTTCCAAGTCCCAGACGAGGACCTTCCTATCAACTCCACTAGTGTTGGAAACTTAGATAATAGCAAGTGCTAGTGACTAAAGGGAAGAAGAAAAGATCATAGAATATGCAAGGAAAAAAAGAAAATCCCCTACTGATTTCCTTCATGAGATAAAAAATTGGCAGATGAAAATGAATGGGAATCGATAAACTTTTTTTCTTCGACAAAGACATTCTGCTAACCCTGCTTATAGGAACCCATCCTTTTTTTGTTATAAGGTCAACTTCTTTCATTATTATATATATGAGAATAAGGGCTAATAACAGATGATAAAAGAAAAAATTCAACCAATATATAACTGAGGTATTTGTGTGACCTTAATTACCTGGGATATCGTTGGAGTTATACTTTGTTCTATCCCCAATCATCTTAGAAGAAATTATATTGTTCTTGGTTTTTTAAAGTATAATATATGCTAAATATATAATGACTCTTTCTTTTGTAAAAACTATAAAATGTAGTATTTCTATGTTCAAGTCCTGATAAATTTTTTTTATTACATTTGTTCATCAATGGCATTATTTCTTTTTATTTCCATTCATCATGAGATTTTTAGAGGATTTGTGTTACTCTCCTTGTCATAGTGGAACCACATTGCTTTCATTCCATTTACTTATAGTTCTACAATTGATTTGATGCTGCAGACCTGCACTTTTGCATAGCACATATACCTTGACATTTTGTGTAGTTCAATTTTTAACATAACGACTTCTATTAGATTTTAGTTTAACCCCTGCGATAGAATTGGTACAAATGTGTTATGCCATTATTAGTCATTCATTAGACTTTTTTATCTGCCCAACTATAAACATTTTTTTTATCAATGACATGGAACTTTATAGTAATAATATAACTGGGGAAATCCCACTCAAGCTTGGAAGTTTGACAAACTTGGTGAACTTGGATCTTTACATGAATGGCATTGTGACTGAAACAGTGAATCTATAGTTGTAGACAGATTTTTGAAACCTTGATCTGTTGACTTTTTTCATTTTAATTTAATTCATTTTACTAAGCCTGGTATTATTAAAATTTAAAACTAAAACTCTTACAAGTTAATTATAAACTTTCTCTAGTTTACTTTGAAGTGGTAATGCTCTATCATACAACCCCTTTACTTTCATTTTTGTCCTTTTGTGTCATCATTTTGCTTAGCGAAATTCTTGCTTAGTTGATATTAGTCACTGGATTAAGATTGCATACCTTCAAAGATCATATTTATTACTCCCGTGGCTAGAAGAAGCAAACTTGTGTGACATGGAATGTTTGGGCTATGATTTGATTTACCTTTTATTATGAGCCTTGGTCTACTATAAATTGCTTCTTTGTTCTTTGTTTCTTTTATTTTAATACCAGATTGTGGAGGTGTGGAGTATGCAAGAAATAATGGTATCCTAGTTATATTGTTTCCTAAAACAAAGGACGAATCCAATGGATTATCTCCTAGTGACCTTGTTGATACACTAAAGTCAGATTATTTACTTCATTTTCTGCAATTGTATTTAACTTTACGTGGTTACGTTATTAACCTATAATACTATTCCAATTGTACACTAAAGTCACTTTACGTGGATCATCTCATTTTTAACCTATAATACATTATTATCCTATAAAAACAAAAAGACTATCCTTGGAGCCACGGATAGAGCTAGTAGTTGCAAGAAACAAAGCAAACGACGGGTAACTCATTTATGTTAGAAATTCTGTTATTCTTGTTTTTGTTGTCTAGGGAGTGTATTTTTATTATCATGGATAGTCTGTAACTATGCTAATTTCTATTGATTTTTTGTCTTCCTACTTCCTATTGATTTATAAAAATAGAAGACTATCCTTGGAGCCACTAATAGGGCAAGTATCTAAGTTCAACTACTGAATTCCATAGATGGCATCATTTAGTTAACTATTTGTAAATGTAATAGTAATTCCAATATAAATATATATTGTATCACTAAAACTGCTTGGGACTGGTTATGTTTTGAAGGATAAATTATCTTTTTAATCCATAAATTACTTAAATTTTTTGGTTTTAGTTCCTAAACTTGTCAAGTCTATTATTAGTCCCTTAACTTTTTGTTCATCCTTAATTTTAGTCCTTTAACATTTTTCCATCGTTACTTGTAATCCTTTTGAGGGACTAAAATTAAGAACGGAAAAAAAAAATTAAGGGACTAAACATCAAAGACAAAATAAAAAGTTAAAGACTAAAAGTTTGATTAACAAAGTTTGGGGGACTAAAAACAAAAATTTTAAAAAGTTTAAGGACTAAAAGATAGTAAATCCTACTTTGAATTACAGGTTGAGTTTATTGTAAGAACCAAAAAAACATTTTAATAAAATGACAATTTACATCGGGTTTGTCAAAATTGATATTCAAATGTGTTATACAAGATCGATATGTGCTATACAACATCCATTTTAACCAAAACCAATGTGGCATAGTACATTTCAACATCGTTTTTGACAAATCCAATATCGTATAGCACATTCAACATCTGTTTTACTAAAATGGATGTTGTATATGATTTTTAACATCAGTCTATAGAAATCACTTTACATATGATTTTTAACATTTACACATGTCCCAGTCCCACAAATAACATACAAAGCATTCCTATCTGTCAATACAATTGGTTTGTCAAGTTACATTAATTTATCCCCAAATACTTCTTAATTAATAACTAATACGTCAAGCAAAAGTAGCTATATATATGACAATAAAAGGTTGTTTTGAGTGACTAGAACCCCAAACACATCCAATGCTCTTTTGCCAAGTTTGCACTCCAAACACATTAAGTTTGTAGCACTTGTAGTTTGAGAATCCATCACAACCAAAATGACTGACAACAAATCTACCACGTTGAGTGAAACAATAAAGTTAATACTTTTAGACGACCATAGCGTCACTACTGTGTTGTCATCACCATCACTGTTAGAACAAAGGATGAAAGTTTGAAAAAAAAAAGGAAAAAAAAAAGAAAAAAAAAGCTTTAAGTCTCACATCGCTCAGGATAAACACTTGAATAGTGTTTCACTCCCTATATATAGAGAGCTCATTTCTTCATTTTTCCTTGTCCCAGTTGAGAAGCATTTCCTCAACTTTTCTTTCTCCCTCCCATTTTTCAGCCGATGCATTTCCGACAAACTTCTCCCTCTTTCTTTCTGTCGCTCTATAATTTCGGTTGGCTGTAAGAGTGACTTTTTAAGTCATAATTTCGGTTGACTATAAAAGTGACTTTTTAAATCATATTTTCGGTTGGCTATAAGAGTGACTTTTTAAGTCATATTTTCGGTTGGCTATAATAGTGACTTTTCAAGTCATATTTTCGGGTGGCTTTAGAGTGACTTTTCAAGTCATACAAGAGGGTGTAATTCTAGAAAGGTTTCCTCAGTGCAGTGGGAATCTTATACAATGATCTGGGCTGTTTTATCCTGGGGACTTCGTGGTTGATAGTCTGCTTGCACAATTTTTGGTAGTGCCACGAAACGTCTTAAAGAAAGCGACATTGTCCGCGACTCAGCCAATAATTTTTTTGGTTTGCCATAAACTATTGTTACAACAATTTTAAGACGGTTTCGATTCGGCTATGGCTACTGTAGATATTACTGGCTCAAACAACAATGACCTCAACAAACCTTTTAGGTTTGAAGGGTATCATTTCAAACGTTGGCAACAAAAGATGATGTTTTCTTTAACTATGAGAAAAGTTGTCTATGTTTTGAACACCGATATTCCAGTGGTACCTGAGGATGCTGAGAAGGAAGTGAAGGATAAAATGACTATGGAATTAGCTTTCTGGAATGAAAATGATTACCTATGCAAGAATTTCATTCTGAATGGGTTAGCTGATGATCTCTATGATTATTATAGCCCATATAAGTTTGCCAAATTAGTTTGGTTGGGTTTGGAAAAGAAGTATGATACTGAGGAAGCTGGGACTAAAAAGTATGTTGTTAGCCGCTACCTCAAGTATCAAATGACTGATGATAAATCAGTAGAGTCTCAATCCCATGAGATACAGAAAATTGCTCATGATATCATATCAGAGGGTATGGCATTGGATGAGCAATTTCAGGTTGTTGTCATCATAGACAAACTGCCTCCTGGCTGGAAGGATTTCAAAAACCTTCTCAGACACAAGACCAAAGAATCCCTTTGGAGTCTCTGCTCACACGTCTGCACATTGAGGAAGAGGCACACAGACAAGATCAGAAAGATGAAGTGTTGGTTGTGTCTCACAACAACACTAAAAGGAAGAACACAACTGCAGTTCTGAAGCCTATTGGCAAAAACTTTAAGAATCAGAACCGCAATGTGAGCAATACCTCCAACCGCAACAAGAACCCCCCAAGGGTCCAACATGCTAGACAACATCCACTTGCCAAGAATAATCCCGGTGAGTCATTCCTCTGCTACAATTGTGGCAAACCGGGACATATGGCACGTAAATGTAGAAATCCTTCAATGACAGGTGCTCCCCAGGCTAACATGACTCAAGAGCCATACATAGCTGTGATAACTGAGATCAATATGATTGGAGGATCAGATGGATGGTGGGTAGACATTGGCACCTTCCGCCATGTCTACTATGATCGTGCTATGTTTAAAACATACACGAATGTTGAAAATAAGAAAGTGTTGCTGGGTGATTCCCACACCACTACTGTTGCTGGAACTGGAGATGTTGAACTGAAGTTTACCTCTAGAAAGACTTTGATTCTCAAAGATCTGATGCATACTCCAGAGATGAGAAAGAATCTGGTTTCTGGTTTTCTTTTAAACAAGGTTGGGTTTACTCAGACCATAGGTGCAGATTTATTTACTTTGACCAAGAATGGGGTATTTGTAGGGAAAGGGTATGCCATTGATGGCATGTTCAAATTGAATCTTGATATTAATAAAGTTTCTCCTTCTGCTTACATGCTGTGTGATTTTAATATCTGGCATTCTATACTTTGTCATATAAATTGTCGTTGCATATCTAACTTGAGTAACTTGGGTTTAATTCCAAAGCTATCTTCAAATCACTTTGAAAAATGTGTTTTTTGCAGTCAATCTAAAATAACTAAGAAATCACATAAATCAGTAGTTAAAGAATCTGAGCCATTGGATTTAATACATTCTGATATATGTGAATTTGATGGAACGTTGACCAGAAATGTATATCTTATGAAAAATAAAAGTGAAGCGCTTGACATGTTTAAGTTATTTGTAACAGAAATTGAAAATCAATTCAATAAGAAAATTAAGAAACTTCGAAGTGATAGAGGCACAGAGTATGATTCCAGTTTGCTTAATGAGTTTTATAATTTGCATGGAATCATACATGAGACGACTACTCCATATTCACCTGAAATGAACGGTAAAGCTGAAAGAAAGAACTGAACTTTTATAGAATTAGTTGTAGCTACTATGTTGAGTTCTAGTGCAACATCTTTTTGGTGGGGCAAAATTTTGTTAACTGTTTCTTATGTGCTAAATAGAATCCCCAAATCAAAAAGCAAGACATCTCCCTATGAGATGTTAAAGAAAAGACAACCAAATTTGTCTTATTTGAGAACTTGGGGATGTCTGGCCTATGTAAGGTCTATGCTAATATTGGCAAAAATGTCACTGTTGTTTTTTTTTTTTAAAATAATGCTTTTATAACCATTCTAAAAAGCTGTTCAAGATAATGTATTTTTGTACTAGTGATAGAAATTTACTATTTTTTTTTGCCAATTTTTTTTTTTTTTTTTTGTAAAACTTCATTGCAAGAATTTTCAGCCATTTTTTTGTAAGGAAAAAAGAGATCAGTGAAAGAGATTGCATGGATTACTACAATCCTATTACCTATATAAAGTGTGATCACTTAGAGGATTGAACAATAAAGGAAAGAACAAATTAATTACATTAACACCTCCTCAGATTTTTCTAATTACACATAATACCCACTTATTGAACAATCTTCCTTACAGGGGATGTCAGTATAATATTTCTCAAATAATTATGAGAAGTTAGTGTAATATAAAAGTGAGTGCCAATTTAATATTTCAAATAGCTATGGAAGTTAGTGTAGATATAAAAAAAAGTGATATTGTTTGTATTTCAAAAAATATCTCAAGACATGCCATTTAATTTAATTTGTATTACACTTGGACCGCACAACATCAACCTTAATAGGTCATGTGATCTACACATGCTCTTTAATCATTTTTTATTGGGCAAAAATACCCTGACCTTCTTCTTTTGAACTTTGCAACTAGTAATGTTAGAAAAAAAGGGATGCATTAAAGAACGTTGCAAGGGAATGCACGAGATCCTAAATAGGACTTCATTTGTGAAACAATAGTTGTGTTTCAGATTTATTTTAAATTAATTTATGTATTGAAATGTTATAAGCATGTTTGAGATCATATAATTGTGTTCTCTATCTCCCGATTCTTTGTTTTTTGGCATTTTGAGGTATTGGTGTTGGTGGATGCTGGGTTTGGTGTTTGAATGCAGTCTTGTGTTTATGTAGCCTTATGTCATTGTGTTCTCTTTCTCCTATTTTTTTTGTTGCTTTTAGGATGTTTGTTGAAATGTCTCAATCAAGGGATGATTCTTCTTCAAGTGTAAGATGTTGAGGATGAGTATGAAAAAAAGATGACAAAGCTTCTTTAGTAATTTGTGAATCAATGAATCATTTAATTGCTAATGAATCAATGAGACATTTTAAATGGATAAAATTTGGCTTTAAACAAATCTGACCTCTCTATTGATAGTTATTCTAATTTTAAAGCTTCTTGTTCAAAATGAATAAAATTTGGGAAAAAAATGAAGATGACGAAGCTTCTTGTATAATTTAGTTAAAAATTGACCTTAAACGAGTAATATACATATTGATATTTTCACCTGGTAACATCCATACCTCATAAAAACAATTTTAATACCTCAGAGAGAAAAAATGTCACTAAAAATTATGTTACTTGAATTAATGGGCATCACTATATTTGTTGGTATTAACACGAAGCATAATCACTGAAACAAACCAAGTTAAATTATAGTGACACCAAATTACACTCACTACATGTTGGTGGTTGAATTCATAGGCAACACTATATTCTGGTGGTTAAATTTAATATTCACACGTGCCACCTTACCACAATATTACAAATATTAAGTGCAATAAACCACATATATAGTGCACTACATTCCAACACTTGAAATATTACAAATTTTCTACTAAAATATTGCATGGAAATAAACCACGTTGTATTAAGTGTATAATTTTGTCTTTACATAGGCAATAATCAAAAGCATTAGTGTTTCCAAAAAAAACATCAAAGATATAGTATCTATTATCCCAAAAAAAAAAAAAAAACTCATGCACAAGTATTGTTATACCAATTTCTATAATTCCACCCTGCACAACTGTACTAAGTTGAGGTCAATCCACAAAATACAAGCATTTGGATCAATAGGAATTGCCTCTCCACTCGTTGCACCTTCAACAGTTGATTTCGATAATGAAAAAATTAATATGATAATAATTGTAGTTGATCAATTGGTAACTATAAAATACCAACCAATAATCATAAAGTTTAAAGTTACTATACAACCTTTTTTCTTTGCTCTTTTTCACTGGAGCCCTTTGACAAATCCAAGAGTTTTGTGCAAACTCATTACAAGTGGAACACCTGAGAGTGTTTGATCTCTTAGCCTCTTGTGTTCCTGAAGGTCTCTCAACATGAATCTTTTCTCTTGCTTTTCTAGGTCTACCTGCCATCCTTTTTAAAGCTGGAGCATCTATATTGGGATAGCCTCCCTTATTAGTAACATCAAGCTCAGGCATTGGATGAATAATTCCAGCATAAGTAAATATTAGCATAGAAATAGAGAACATTCTATGACAATACTTCTCAAATTTGTCCCTCTTATAAGCAATGCATGTCGAAGCATGTTTACATGGCAAGCCAGTTATCTGCCAATATTTACAGCCACAATAACTATCTTTCAACTTTACCACAAAATTAGTATACTCATTCTTTACCTGATATTTATCATTGCCACCATGTGTGACAACACAATACCTCCCATCTTCCACAATTTTATCCAAGACACTTTTGACCCTAGGGTTAATAGTAAATTGGTAAGTTGCAGCCTTGTCTCTCCTATTGTCAAAAAGTGTCATTAATCTACAAATTATAGATTACATCATTGATAGGACAGTCTATTTCCTATCGTCCCAACCCAAGCATTAAACACTTCGCAGAAGTTGTTTGTTACATTGTCACTCTTGCATTGAGGGTCAAATGTGTGCCTAGCCCATGTATGCTTTGGTATGTCTTTATGTAATAGCCAATCAGCAGGTTCTTTACTCAATTTCCTTATAGCACTAATAGCTTTTTCAAACATAAATTTATTATATGCCATAACACTGTTAGAGATAGGGGGAGCAACATGGTAAAAACCCTAAGGTTAAAGCTTGAAGTGGAATTTTTAAAGAAATTTTGGCTTTTACATGCCTAACTCCTTTGAGTGACATTTGTATTGGTTGTTATCTTGATTGATGGATCTTAGTACATTTGATATATGTTTTGCATCATGCATCATCATTGTTTAGGTGAAGGAAATTTTCTAAGTTAGAAAAATTTCTTCAAAGGAAAAAACTCTCTATTTTAATCGATTACAACCAACTATTTGAAGCTTGTAGAGTTGAGTCTCGTATTGGTTTAATCAATTACATATATCTCACAATCAATTACACTGTTATTTGAGACAATGACTAATTTAGTCAAGAGTCTCTGCTTTAATCGATTACCAAGTGGATTAATCGATTATTATTTCTCTCTCATTAAGTTGTTTAGATGTTAACAAGAACACACTACTACAAAAGTCATTTACTACGACGTACCAACAAGGACATCCTCAAAAAAATGGCATAGAATCTTTAGATTGTAAGTTCAAGGATGGTTATTTTAAAAATCCGTCTTTGAATTGTTATGTTTTTTTCTCTTTCTTATCTTATCTTCTCGGGTACACTGCTGACCCTTCATTTTCCCCTGACCTTTCATTTTCCTCTCTAATTGTTGCCTTTCTCCCATTCTCTTTGTCGTTTTCTCTCTCTGGCAGAGGACGACATGGGTGGATGTGGACCACGAGCTTCACTCCAATGACCTCACCACCTCACGTGCCACCGCCTGATTGTCATGTCCCTCACCTTTGCGAGCAGCTCGCGTGCAATTCGAGCAGCGCCACCGCCCACAGAAGTGACGAAGTGGATGCGTCCTGCGCCGCGAAGAGGAAGTCAAAGAGGTAGCCACTGATCTCGATGTCGGTGGAGAACAGCTGCGACATGTCTCCGGCGAGCTTGGCCTCCTTGATTTCCCTGAGCGTTTCTTGCATCCAGTAATCGATGAGGCACGAAGGCTCTTCCACTAATGTCTGCATCCTCGTTTTGCTCATCTTGGTGCACATGCCTAGGGCTTCGACAAGCCGGTCCACGATGAGCCTCACGTTCTGAAATGACTATCTTTGTGCAATGGAGGTACTTCTAGTTTTTTAACGTTTACTCAATCTTCATTTTGTTGATATTGTTGTTTTGTCCAAAGAGTATTTACACAATAAGCTTGAATATAATGAATCTTGCTAACTTAACAAAGCTAAGATTCACTCATTTCTCGCAAGTTTCCTTCATCCATTAAAGTTGATAGCGTTACACATGGCCGTTACTGTGAAAAGAGAGATAGTGGGAACTCTAAACACTTTTTGTAGCATATCTTCATAGAACTACAACTTGCCAGTGTCGTCTTGCGCTCAAAGTTGACTTTTAGTGTACAAATCAAATATAACATTAACAGCATAAGACAAAAGGAATTAAGAATATTAAGACAAGACAATTTAAATCTTCCCTTTTGTGCGTTGTGGCACGAGTTGCTTATTGAACCTATGGACGCTACTTTCTGATGATTGCTTTTTGTACTTAAGGATAGAGTAATTGTTTCATTGCCTTTGTACTATGAGCGAAGTGTCAAAGCACTTTTCTTCTGAGGACTGGATGTTGAGGCAGTATCGCCCAATGACTATACATTGGCTATCATCCAAAACCTTTATTTTCATGCTTTTTGCTTGTATCTCATAAAGATAGATGAACCTGTAACTTAAAAATGAAAGGTTAATATATAAAATTTATACTTTTTTAACATCAAAATCTTAGGGATTTGATTATTTGATACAGTCGAATGTGACTTGGACACAACCAGACTTAACAATTTCCATAGAAATTAATTAACCATACATTTGTGGATATAAATGCAAGTACAAATACTTTACTACACACCTCATTCAGACTGACATCTATTATACATATAATTTCACATATGAAAATAAATTCTAAAAATGGTTAACCATGACATCCTTAATCTCATGAACTTCCTCTAGCTACCAATCCCACTCCTTCAATGCAATCAATCAATTCTTACGGTAATGTTATTTCAAAGAAGAATGAAAGAACATAGAGTTTTCATTACCCTCATAAATCCATCCCACCCTATATTTTTGGGCCATTTCTTCAACGATCTCCAAAATTCTTTAGAAAGAATCAACCTCCTCCCTCCTACATCTTCAACCCTCACACACAACCTTGTCTTCACCACCTCCAGCTCCTCCACTTTAGAATTTATATTAGCACCCAAACCATCTAACACCTCCACATGCCAACCCCAGAGTTTTGTTTTTAGAAGTTTTAGCTTCTCCTTAAACAAATTTTTTCCAATCGTCTCCAAATCCTCATCTTGACATCACCAAATCTGCCAACAATTTTCTTTTCTAGCTCATTCAAAGAGCAAGATGAGTGTATATTGATTAGATCACAATTGTTGCCATTGAGATTCCATACTACGCACAACCCAACAGAACCTTCACCAATATAAGAATACCTTGTTGAAAACAAAAATTCCTCCACAAAAATAAAATCCCCGTAGACCGCCCCTCTAAAGGTTTGGCATGCCAATCAAAATCAGAACCACTCCAGATATTATTCAACTTACCTTCACTAAAAACCTCAAACTTAATTAGTCTCCTTGAAGAAGCAAATGTCAATGTCTTTTTTACATATTAGGGATCAGAATCTAGCATGTTTGCAGCAATCCCTAATGCCCCTAACATTAGGGACCATATGATTGCAGTAAGCTCCATATCTTGGATATGCTAAACATAAAAACCATTAAGGTGACTCCCTTCTAGACCAAGAACCCTAGCCAATTCTCATAACCTCCAAGCTATCTCATCATTATATAACTGTAGGATTTTTCTACTACCCTCCAAACTTATAGCTTTCGCCACCAACCTTTCTCCCACCATAAAATTTTGTGGGTATAAAGGCAAGCATAGTTACTATACTACACATTGTGTCACCTCACTTAGACCCACAAGTATTATATATAATTACATATATGAGGAGAAATGAACTTATTACACGAGTAGGTTTTTTGTATTTACTCTTCTTAAAGAATATAGATATGTAATCATAAAGCTAACATTTGCTTATATTTTAAAATATATGTTGTGCTTAAACTTTGTACATTTGATTTAAAAATGTAAGCTCCTAAACCAACAGTTGGATTAATGAGATTCCATTTTTAAAGAGAAAAAAAGTTAAAAATGACTAATCCTAGGAGTAAGTTGATCTTACACATACAGTCACAAAATTTAGGATTGAGTATAGATCACAAAACTTGTGTTAGACGACAAATAAGTAAGAAGCACAAACCCTTACTATTTTTCTATAAATGTTCCTCCATATTAATTTTAGTGCAATCACTTAAATTAAAATGATAACATTTATTTATTATAATATACGAAAAATTAGTTACTCTCGATTATGAGTATATAGGTATTTACTAGATGTAGATAACAACAATAAAGGTATTGCCTTCATGAAAATAGTGAGGGAACATATCTTATCCTTAACTTCAAATTTGTTTTTTTTTTTTAAAAAAAAAACATTATTGACTAGATGATGAATATTTTGTTATTTCATTAGATGACAAATTAAACAAAGATTGATACCATTTTTACTTGTCTATAAATACTCTTTCATTTTCTTGTGGATTGACAGAACATAAGTAATAAAGGAAAGAAAGTACTTTACTAGAAGGAAAATGATTGTTGAACATATGTTGGTGCTTGAAATTTGAGTTTCCAAATATAATCATCCTTACTAGAATCATATGTTGTTGAATTAGGCCAATAGTATTATTACTTACCCTATTCTTTAATTTAGGATATATTTATCATTAATTATTTTTAGATTAAATTATCCTTAATTAATTGTTATGACAAATAATTAGAAGACAGAAAAATGTACAAATTTAATCATTTTGATACAAATTTAAGACAACTCTACCTCACTGAATGAAACCATAAAATCAACATTATTTCCAGCATGATATCAAGATTTTCCAAGTTAATTAAGTCACCACACATCATGTCACCACACATCAATTAATTAAGTCCTACATTTTTACTTGCACTAATAGAAATTTACTAATTTTTATTGAATTGTTTTGTAAGAATAACAAACTAATTAAGCTCATGTTAAGTAGAGTTGTTATGAGTTATCATTTCTCTTTAGGATACTTTGAGAAGCTCAAATGAGAAATCAAAAGAAAACCAAGTTAGCTAAAAAACATTAATAAATTAAAATTATAGGTTAAGTAATTTCTATCGCTTTTGTTTATTTAATTTAAATGTGTATGAGGAAATTTGTAGAACTTTGGAATTGATAAATAAGGCATTTGGAGGGTTATTTGATAATTCTTCATCATTTACTTTTCTTAAATACTTATGCAAAAATCATGTTTATATTTCACCATCTTTTCTTGTCCACATTCCTCCATTTTATGACCCAACTTTGGTGCCTTATGTTGTGATGGGTGGAAAATTTTTAATATATTATCTTACTTGTAAATTTTTTTAACTAAGTTATATATATATATATATATATATATATATATATATATATATATATATATATATATATATTTAAATTTTTAATATATGTGAATATATATACATATATATATACATATATATATATATACATATATATATTCAAATTATTTTATAAAATGAAATTAATTATATCAAAGACTTGACCATAAAGTCATAATGTTAAAGCAATAAGAAAAACATAGAGTAGAAGGACATTTAAGGGCAAAAATAAATCCACCTTACTTGGTGTCTCTATTTTTAATTAGCCTTGTTAGGGACAAAAATAAAAATCACTTTGCTCTTTTTTATAGGCACACATGGTTGACATACCTCAAAATGTTTTGATCAATTAATTGATTTTATAGAAAAATGTCTTATTGACTAGTATCTTTAGGACATTGGTTAAAAAATTGAAAGGAAAAAATATTTTGTGCAAAGATAAATAAGAAAGTGTAAAAAAAAAAATCTTAGACAACATAATTTTATACATCTTAATCATTTTTTTTCTTTTTAAATCCTTGACTAGTGTCCAGAGTAACATTTATCTTTTAAAAATAGGCAAAGAAAACTTATTAAGAGTATTCTAATCAGATAAAAAGCATGCACACTTGACAATACAAGGCTTGCCAAGACATATTTATCTCCTAATCCTATTTAATATATAACTAATGTCAAGTAAAAGCTGAGAAACCCACACACACATCCACTGTTTTGTTGCCAAGTTTTGGATGCCCCCACAAACCCATTTGTCTGATATCATGCAGCTGATGAATGTAAGATACTTCTTGAAACCATGATCAGCATCACAACCTTTTGCTCTTGTAGTGTGAGAGACTAACAGTCCATTACCATCATAACCTTTTGCTCTTGTAGACGACAAGAAAGTTATGGCAGCAGAATCTGCCCTGTATGCAAGCTAATAAGATTTGATGAACAAAGGATTGAAAAGTAGACACAACAAGTGTTGTTCAGAGCTATATACTTTTCAAGGATTAAGAAACTAAAATGGTGAAAGGAAGGCAAAAATAAAACTACACAAATACAAAGGTCATATTATAATCACACAAAAAAAAAATGTCAGTTCCCTGACATGATTGCATGCCAATTATACAAATTGAGAGTAAATCCCACTTTAGTTTTTAACATTTAAGTATATGTCAGTTTAATCTTTGATTTTATTATTTTTCGACTCCTGATTTTGTAAATCTTATTGATATAAAAATGAAATTAACTACTAGAAAAAGCGATTTCAACATCGGTGGAAAAACACATTTTACATCAGTGGTCAACCGATGTTGAATAGGATGCTGTTGAAAGTTAAAAGTTTCAACATCAGTCCTCCAACCACCGTTGTAGAAAGAAAACATTTTTCCACATCGGTGCTGACTTAGGAAACGATGTAGAAGTTAGACCTTCTACATCAGTGTTATTATAGAAAATGATGTAAAATAGCGGTTTTTCACATCGGTGTTTAGTTAAAAAACGATGTAGAAGTTAGACCTTCTACATCGGTGGTGAGTTAAGAAATGATGTAGAAGTTAGACCTTCTACATTAGTGTTATCATAAGAAATGATGTAAAATAATTATTTCCACATCGGTGCTCAGTTAAAAAACAATGTTAATATTTAATAACCTGCAATTAAAAATTGATTAATTAATGATCATTTTTTATATTTTCAATATTATCAGTATTGCTAATAATCAATAAATGTTATTATATAATATGAAAATTAGTATTTATAATTAAATATTTAAATAAATATAAATGGTAAAATTTATTTCATTAATAAATATTTAAATGGTAGATTAAATAAATATAAGAGATTTATGTATTATTTATATTTAATCTATCATTTAAATATTAAGAAAATAAATTTTACTATTAATTACAACAAATTAAGAAAATTGAATTTTACTATTAATTACAGTAGATTAAGAAAACCAAGATCTACAAAAAGAGACGAGACACATTCATTCAACAAGATTTATATAATTCAGTCTGATAAACATAGAATACAATTTTTATTCTTTGAAATTTACACAACATAAAACAGAACAAACAAAAATGCCAATTTTTAGAGGACTACAAACCCATCAAGGGGGCATAGCATGTTGATCTCTTGGGCAAAACAATCACGCAGAGGAAGCACAACAAGAACATCCCATCTAGCATCAAGATACTGTATATCTGCAGGTAATGAGTATCCTTGACCCTGTTGAAACAAATGATCATTCCCAAGATTCATAGATAAGTTCATAAGTAATACTACACAGTATAAGCAACACAATTAGATTTCATCGAGAGACAAGAGCAATCTGGACACAAATCCTAAAATCCACATGACTTATGGAAGGAAGCTGGCCTAGTTAAGCAAAATAAATAAGGCATCTTCAACATATCAGATATAGAAGCAGAGTTATAGATAAAAAAGGATATGAAATGACATTAAACAGTTAAAATAAAATTACATTAATCCCTGAGCCCAAGCCACACCTAATCACTTTTTTTTCCAAGAAAAAAAGGACAAAAAGTTAGTACTGAGTAAAACATTTACATTTGTCTTTTAGTGGTTTTATTTTAACCCCCACAACTGTGATAATGTCCACGGGCCTATTAATCTTTGTGCAGGACCCAACATTACCCACAAAACCTAGAGAAACATACAACACAACAGGGACATTATGAATAGCACTTGTACACTTGTAGCAGTGGCACGGTTATATAACTTTATAGTTCCTTAATATAAGCTGACTTAGTCAACCACTCAACCATGTTTTATCTATATTTGTATGTGTGCTTATAACACAGTTACGTACAAACTACTTGTATCAACTTAAAACAAGTGAGCAAAAATTAGTAACAAGTAATGCCAGAGACTCAATTGCCACACTCTTGCTAACAAGATCTATCGTGGTGATTGCCACAGCAGCAGAATCTGCCCCGTATGCAAGCTAATAAGATTTGATGAACAAAGGATTGAAAAGTAGACACATCAAGTGTTGTTCAGAGCTATATACTTTTCAAGGATTAAGAAACTAAAATGGTGAAAGGAAGGCAAAAAGAAAACTACACAAATACAAAGGTCATATTATAATCACACCAAAAAAAATGCCAGTTCCCTGACATGATTGCATGCCAATTATACAAATTGAGAGTAAATCCCACTTTAGTTTTTAACATTTAAGTACATGTCAGTTTAATCTTTGATTTTATTATTTTTGGACTCCTGACTTTGTAAATCTTATTGATATAAGAATGAAATTAAAAAAGACTACACTAATTTTACGAATAATAAAGTAATGAATTATAAAATAGAGTATGGTAAAGTCGTTATAAAGTTTACCTGTATCAATGTTACTGATGATTGTATTTTCACCAAATCTTCCCTTTTGCCATGTTGTGTTCCTACCATTTCTTTGCAGTCCAAGAAACTCCCATGAATGAGTAATGTGCAGTTTATGGTCTTTGCTCAAGAACACTGATACTGCGTTTGGGTTTTCTGCATAGCGGAATCATTGTTTCAACTAACTAACTTAAAACTCACTACTAGAAAAAGCTGATTTAACATCGGTTTTGTCAAAAACCGATGTTAACGTAAACACGGTGGCATAATTGTAAATAATGTGTATTTCTTAACATCGGTTTTATGAAAACCGATGTTAACGAAGTGAGAAAACCGATGTTAACGAAGAGACATTATTTACTCAACCCCAAAAGCTAGCTCAATGGATGAGGGAAAAATTATTTTTCTCTCCCCTTTCCTTAAACATCATTAGCTTATATAAAGGATTACAAACTTACAGATAAACTAAGAATAATGATAGAATATCTTATCTTTGATAATATATTCTATAAAATACAAACTGATTAGCTAAGCTAAGAATACGGATAAAATATCTTATCATATATTCTATCAAATACAGACTGATTAGTAGGCTAACATACTGATAGATATCTTATCGTATATTCTATCAGTTTGAACAAGTTCTTGATCCATTTGCAGACAGCTCACCTTTGTGGTTCTCAACTGCAGAAAGTTTTTGTGTTTTTGGAATTTATG
>NC_038245.2:19764359-19774849 GCF_000004515.6 Glycine max | reverse complement strand
TAGATAGGCATCTCTGCTTCCATTTTGCTAGTTTAGTTTCAAACTTGCTGATGAGAGGCTGCCAAACATTCTAGCTTTTAGAGGTCGACCCCACTGGAATTCCAAGGTAAGAAAAAGTAAAAGTGAAAGTAAGGTTAATAATTAATATAAATGTAAGTCGGGGAGGGGGGGGGGGGTGTTTGCATTAAATGTTAAAGTGTTTTATGTATGGGTGCTGCTGGAATATTAATTACCCAACATTAGCAACCCATTTTTCTTTTCTTTGTTTATTTAAAGTGTGAGGGGGCTGAGGAGGTTGCAAGGAGGAACATGTAGCCCGCAGCTCTGGCTTTAATATTGACATAAATGTACTATCATATAACCAAATATAAATAAAAGAATAGCATTTCAGTTGCTATAAATGCTGATTTAAATAGGCTTATGTGTGTGTGTGTGTGTGTGTGTGTGTGTGTGTGTGTGTGTGTGTGTGTGAGAGAGAGAGAGAGAGAGAGAGAGAGAGAGTTTTCTCTTTTTGGTATAATGAAAGTAATAGAAATTTGAATTTATGATTCCATTCACATCCCAAGCTCTTATACAATTAATCAATTGTAGTGGCTTAAATGGCTTGAGTTATAGGAGTGTGTAGCAACTTGTGTTTTTTTCAAACCAGCTGTTGTAGTTTTTTGTGAAACAAAAAAAATACACAAGTTTATTTCATAACAATGAAATTGAACTGTTAAATTGAATTTCTTTATTCTTTATGAATTTAGCTCCTCTAATTAAAGCATGGACTGTACTTTATAAAACAAAATTACAGAGTAATAACTATTGATTATATAATCAATAGTTAAAAAAGTAATGGACCATTTTCAAAAGAAAAGTAAAGTCTTAGTACACCTTTTCACTTCTCTAGAGGTTAACATATTCCTACTTCAAAGGATTTCTCCTTTACGTAATTACTTCATATACATTCTTGATTGAGCCCATTTGTCTAAGTCCAACAAGCCTTTCTTAACTCCTATATCCTCAATATTTATGATCTACCTTTGTGATGCCACCCTATTTTGTTAGGTAATTAGTCCTAGTCAATTATTATTTCTATACAATTTATCCATGATTTATATTTCAAAAACTATATTTTAGAGGAATCAAATATGTAATTTATATACTTTTTGAATAAAATTTGGAATCCCAAATCAAATTAATATAATATTCTAATAATGTGATAAGGATTAAGTTGCCTAACACAAGGAAGAAAGTATATGGCAAAAAGATTAATTTGTAAATTCATTATTTCTATTAAAAATTTTATGGGAAGCTAATGCTTAAAAAAGGATAACCTGTCCTTGAGGAGCCTCCAAGTGAAAACTGCTGCCCTTGGGGGACTTTCATCTTCCATATTAATTTGAAATTCCTGACATCTGAACCTGAGGCATTGGTGTTCAGCATTAGTCTATAAGCTGACTTGGTGGAATACACACCACTAGATTCAACTTTCCACATCATAGTGTCCTTCCCATATCTCTGGATAGAGATAGAAGTAATATCCTCCATAAAGTTCACTGCCAAATCATTTTCGTGGTCAAATAGATTCCTCCTCCATTTGAAATCCCATCTCCATCTATCTTCAGAGAAGGTCCCCATCTTTGAAATGAGGTTGTGTTGCTGTCTACTGATAATAAAAAGTGGATTGTACTTCTGTTGAAGAGTGCATTCTTCCCCAAGCCATTTTTTGGTGAAAGATGTTGCGACCAGACTGATGATAAATCTTCCTCAGGTCCTTCCACCAGTATGAGCATCCCCTTTTATCTCTGCCCAGCTGAAACTGTTTCTAACCTCCATATTTGGAGTTAATGATTCTAACCCATAACTGCTGCTGGTCAGAAGCTAAGGCCCATATCCCTTTGCCCAGCAAAGCTTCATTGAATTTAGATATTTCTTTAATCCCCAAACCTCGTTCCTCCTTAGGTAGGCAAATAACCTCCCATTTTACCCAGGGAATTTTCTTGTAGTCCTTATCTCCCCCCCCCCCCCCCCATAAAAAGTTTCTTTGCAATGCTACCAATCTATGAGCTACCTTTTGGGGAATCTTGAAGAAGGATAGGAGATATATTGGTAAAGCATTGAGGACCGAATTGATTAGAGTCACCTTCCCTGCCATGGATATATTCTTCTGTGCCCACTTGGATAATTTGGATTCACATTTACTGATCAGAGGCTCCCACACCAACCTGCTTGAGGGTTTAGCCCTAACAGGGATACCCAAATAACAGAAGGGGGTTTCCAATTGCCTACAATTCAGGGTTTGGGCAGCCTGACTTACCCAATTGACCCTACCTCCTATAATCCCAAACTGGCTTTTAGCATAATTAATCTTCAGACCTGAGGCCAATTCAAATCCTCTGAGCATAGCCTTCAAAACAAAAACATTCTCCCAAGCAGCCTCTCCCATAAATATTGTGTCATCTGCATACTACAAAATATTAGTGGGTTCCTTTTTCTTTCCAACCATGTAACTTCTATATAAGTTTTTCTGAACTGCTTCCCTCATCAATCCTGTGATGCCTTCTCCAACTATGTTGAAAAGTAAGGGGGCTAAAGGGTCCCCTTGCCTCAAGCCTCTAGTAGGAGCAAACTCCTTTGTAGGGCTGCCATTAACAAGAATTGAAATGGTTGCTGAATTGAGGCAGGTAGAAATCCATTGTCTCCATTTGGGACAAAAGCCCATTCTTTGCAGCATATAATCCAAAAAAGCCCATGAGACTGAGTCATAGGCCTTTTCAAAATTCACCTTGAAGACCATAACTGGCCTTTTGCTTGTACAAGCTTCCTCAATCACCTCATTGAGAATTAATATGCCATGAAGGATGTGTTTGTCTTTGATGAAGGTTGTTTGTCTCTCATCAATAAGGACAAATATAACATGCCTCAGTCTTTTTGCTAATAACTTAGCTATCAACTTGTACATACACCCAATCAAGGAGATTGGTCTGTAATCATCAAAGGACTGAGGGTGTTTAACTTTGAGATTAGAGCCAAAAAGGAAGCATTACTGCCTGTAGGGAAGCTGCCATGCACATGGAATTCATCTACAAATCTTCTGAAGTCAGTTTTCAGCACTCCCCAAAATTCTTTAATGAAATTGAAGTTGAATCCATCAGGTCCAGGACATTTGTCCCCACCACAGCTCCACACTGCTTCTTTGATCTCATGATCCGAGAAAGGAGCAATCAATTCCTCCCTCTGCCTCTGGTTAATTGAAGAGAATTGTACTCCATCAAGGGTGGGTCTGAAAAGCTGCGGTTCAGTGAATCTGTTGAGGAGAAAATTCACAGCTTCATTCTTAACTTCATTGGGGTTCTGAATCCATACACCATGAATGAGAATTCCTTGAAGACCATTATAATGTCTTTTGAAATTTATAACTTTATGGAAATAAGCTGAGTTGCTGTCCCCTTCTTTTAACCACTTAGCTCTAGATTTCTGCCTTAAAAGAGATTCATAAGCATTTGAGGAGCAACCTAAGGGGTTCTCTCTTGTTGCACACCACATGGGATGGGAAGAAAATCAAACAAAGATGAAAAATTGAAAGGAAAATATATACATTACATTATGCAGAGAGTGAGTCTGTGGCGTACGATTTGCATTTACATGATTGTTTTGTTTCTGTAGTGTGTGGTGACAGCCAGCACAGCAACACGAGTTTGTCATGTGCTTAGGTACTCGTGGTAGGCTGCCTAACTTCTAAAAGCCCCTTACCTACCTCTTTGGCTGTCCTCCACATGTGTGTCTTCCTCAACTTGAACCTTTTTTGCTATGTCTATATACTAGTGGATAACATTTTTAAAAAGATTCAATAATAGGATTAATAACCTTGCCTCACAAAGGAGACAATTTTCTTGTGACAGTATTGGCAGACACCAACCGCAGATCCCGAGGCCATTTTGGAAAAGAATATATGATAATTAGTAATTGATTTTGTCTTGAATCGAGAGTGATCATAAAATAGAAAAACTAACATGCATTTAATTTAAATTACTACTCTGTTATCATTCTTGATGGATGTTCTAGCATTCATGAGTATTGACTTTGGTTTAATGGCTTCCATTTCTTTTAAAGGATTAAATCCTGCTCTGATATTGGATGACCATTGGTTGAAATGAATACCAAAATCCTTCTCCAAATGTGTCAGCCATGTCCATGACCATTGTTTTTTTTTTTTCAGGTTATCATAGACTACTTTTAATTGACATTGTTGTTGAAGGTCGTTTGGGTTATAGCAACTCCAGGTACGTACGTAGGAACTAGTATGTATATACTGCTGTTTCATTTAAAATATTATATAGTGGTGTTTGCTTTAAAATGTTATATACTGGTGTTTCATGTAAAATGTTGCATACTGGTTTCAATGAATGAGGAATTGAGTCCCTTAGGAAATGAAGCATTCACATGAAATTCTGCAATAAACCTTAGAATCTAATTTTCTCTCCATCCCCCACCTTCATCAATGTTATTTTGAATAACCACTCCCTGTTGTAATTAAACCTTATCTCCTATATGTTAAAACCAACTTATATACTTCAATTGTAATTAATAAAGATGCTTCCATTTTAACTTCTCAAAAAGCTGCAGTGAAAATTTTTTAAAAAACAGAAAACCTTCTATCAAACCTTATTAATTTGAACTTATGCTTGTACATAAGTTCAATTAATTTAATTTTAAAAGCAGCAACACTTATTTTTCCACCCACATACTACAGATGTTGTAGAATTTCTGCCTTAAATAAGCTGCAGTGCTTATTTTTGTAAAAGCTGCAGTGCTTGTACATAACTTCAATTAATTTGAATCTGCTCTGCAAATGCTGCAGAATTTATGCCTTAACCAAATTAGGATTTTCCACCCAGAAACCATCAATTTCTACCTTTCTGGAAATTGGTCTTTCAGGGGAATCCCATCCTCAGCCCAAGCATCTTCCCAGAACAGGATTTGGTCACCCCTACCCATCTTCCACCTGTTCAACCTATCCTCAAATTTCCTAATTATAGGATCCCACACCACCTTTCTTTTGGGATTGACACCAATCGGAATACCTAAATAGCAGAAAGGAAATTGGAGCAAAGCACAATTGAGGTAGTTTGCAGCATGAAGACACCACTCCTCAGATTGACCAACAGCTCCAAATTTGCTCTTAGCAAAATTAATTCTCAATCTAGAAACCAGCTCAAAACTCTTGAGAGTAACCTTCACAGTTTTGACATTTTCCATAGATGCTTCTCCAAAGAATATCGTATCGTCAGCGTATTGAAGAACATCCATAGGCACCTTATTGCTCCCCACCAAAAAGCTTGTAAAGCATTGATTTGATACTGCTTCCCTCATCATGTGGCTGATGATGTTTACAATTTAATGATCCTTTGCTACCTGTAATGAGACACACACAGATACACAAACACACACACATAGAGACATACACACGCAGACACAAACACAAACACAAGCACACACACACACACACACACAAAGATACACACACACACACACGCACACACACACACACACACACACACAGAGTCACACACACATAAAGAGACAGACAAACACACTGAGCCACAGACACACACACAAAGACACACACACTGAGTCACAGACACACACATACACAAACACACTTACACACATAGACACACACACACACACACACACACATAGATAAAGAGACAAACACAAAACACACACACACACAACTGTTGATGTCCTTGTATGTTCTTGTACGTCATGAATGTTCTTGTATGTCATGAATGTTGTTATATGTGCTGAATGTAATTTGCTATATAAATAACAGTTGTTCATGCTGAGTGAACCGTAGATTCCCGTTTGAGACTGAATGCAATGATTCTTGCGGATAGTTTGCATTAGTCATTGTATTTAGTCTTGAATTGTCCGTTTGGACAGTTTGGGGAGATTGGTATTTTTATGTTAGACTCATTCGGTCAGGTTATTATTATTTTGATTAATTTGATGAAATTTTGGTTGAATGCATTTCAAGTTGTTGTCTGAGTGTATACTTGATTATCGTGAAATTCGTTTCACCGATGTCATGTCGTGTACTTGGAGACCAATGTGAAATGCTGCCAAAATTTACTCAAATTGTTCAAAATAATGCTAACCATGACGTTTGAGGCTAACATAAAAGACAGTCTTCCTAAATGGGATAGGGACACACCTATAAATAAAAAAGTGAGATTTGCATGCATGGATTTGTTTAGATGGATCAAAGTTGGATCAATCAAAGTCGCATGAGCCCAGAATATGAGGATGGCATCGAGCAGTTTTTGCAATTTGCTTTAGAAAGAGGTCAACCAAATGAAGAAGGAAAATATTATTGTCCTTGCATCAACTGTTTGAATGGAAGACGACAACTACTTGATGACATACGAGACCATTTATTGTGTGATGGGATGAAGAAGAATTACACGACGTGGATATGGCATGGTGAAGTGACTGACTTGCAGAGTGGGTCCCAATCTGAACTGTTTGATGTAGAAATGGGAGATCGCTTGGAGGACATGATTCGTGACCTTGGACAAGAGTGTTTTCAAGAAGCACACGCCCCTGTGTATGAAGGATCGCAGAGTGATTCAAAGAAGCCTTTGTATACGGGGTGCAAGAATTCCTTAACCCTATTGTCTGTGGTGTTAAGTCTGGTTAATGTGAAGGCCAGGTATGGGTGGAGTGACAAAAGTTTTACCTCACTGCTTAAGGTAGTGCACAATCTGCTTCCAGAGGACAACACGCTGCCTAAAAGTTACTATAACGCGAAGAAGATACTGTGTCCCATGGGTATGGAGTATCAGAAGATTCATGCTTGCCCCAATGATTGCATACTCTACAGGCATGAATTCCAAGAAATGTCTAAATGCCCTTTGTGTGGGACTTCACAGTACAAAGTGAAGGATGACGAGGAAAGCAATTATGATGAAAAGTCACAGAAGGGCCCGCCAGCAAAGGTTTTGTGGTATCTGCCTATCATTCCAAGGTTTAAGCGTCTTTTTGCTAACGAGGACGACACAAAAGACCTTACATGGCATGCAAATGGAAGGCTTTCTGATGGACTGGTTCGTCATCCAGCTGATTGCTCACAGTGGAAGAAGATTGATGGTTTGTATCCGGATTTCGGGAAAGAGCCAAGAAATTTTAGACTTGGTCTAGCCAGTGATGGAATGAATCCATATGGCACCTTAAGCACTCAACACAGTTCATGCCCAGTTCTGCTAGTAAAACACAATTTGCCTCCTTGGTTGTGCATGAAGCGAAAATACATGATGTTGTCTATGATGATATCAGGCCCAAGACAGCCAGGAAATGATATTGATGTTTATCTAAGTCCGTTGGTTGAAGATCTGAGAAAGTTGTGGGACGAGGGGGTTGTAGTGTTTGATGCGTTTCGCAAGGAGACCTTTGAAATGCGTGCAATGCTTTTTTGTACCATTAATGACTTTCCAGCATATGGGAATCTCAGCGGTTACAGTGTTAAGGGTCATTATGCATGCCCCATCTGTGAAGAAAATACAAGTTACATACAACTTAAACATGGGAGAAAAACTGTGTACAGTAGGCATCACCACTTTCTAACACCCAATCATCCTTACAGACGACTGAAAAAAGCTTTTAATGGAAGTCAAGATCATGATATTGTGCCGATACCATTGACTGGTGAGCAGGTATATCAGTGGGTTCAACACCTGAATACTGTATTTGGGAAGACCCAAAAGAAGGATAAAAGTCAGAGTTGCATATGGAAGAAGAGGTCCATTTTCTTTGATCTTCCGTACTAGTGTGATCTTGACGTTAGACATTGTATTAATGTTATGCATGTGGAGAAAAATGTTTGTGACATTGTGATTGGGACGCTCCTTAACATTCAAGGCAAGACGAAGGATGGCTTGAATACCCGTCAAGATCTAGTTGATATGGGTATACGATCACAGTTGCATCCAAGGTCTGATGGGAAGAAAATTTACTTGCCCCCAGCCTGCCATACTTTGTCCAAGAAGGAGAAGATAAGTTTTTGTCAGTGTCTTCATCGGGTGAAAGTTCCACAAGGATACTCTTCAAATATTAAGAGCCTTGTGCAGTTGAAGGAGTTTAAGCTTGTAAGGTTAAAGTCTCACCATTGTCACGTGCTCATGCAACAATTGTTAGCCGTGGCTATACGAGATATCTTGCCAAACAATGTCCGGTTAGCGATAATTCGCCTGTGCTTTTTCTTCCATGCTATATGTAGCAAAGTCATTGATCCAGTCAAGTTTGATGAGTTGAAAAATGAGGCCGCAATTATACTATGCCAGTTGGAGATGTATTTTCCCCCCGCTTTCTTTGACATCATGATTCACTCGATTATGCATCTGGTCAGAGAAATCAAATTTTGTGGTCCTGTTTATCTACGGTGGATGTACCCGGTTGAGCGATACATGAAGATCTTAAAAGGGTATACAAAGAATCTATATCGTCCAGAAGCATCTATTGTAGGGAGGTACATTGCAGAAGAAGTCATTGAATTTTGTTCAGAATACTTAGAGAAAGCTAAACCTGTTGGGCTTCCTGAGTCTCGGCATGATGACAGAGTGGGTGGTAAGGGTTCAAGAGGACTGCATGTGATCTCTCCAAGTGTAGAAGATTTGTTACAAGCTCACTTGTATGTCTTGAACAACAGTAATGAAGTTTTTCCATACATAGTTAAGCATGAAGCTTTAGTCAAACAGAATAATCCGAAAATGTCAAAAAATTGGGTGTTGAAAAAGCATAACAAGACTTTCTGTGATTGGTTTAAAGATACAATCTTTGCAGATGAGAATGCTTCAGAAACATTAAGAAAGCTAGCAGATGGGCCTAAAAGAAATGTTATAACCTGGCAAGGATACGACATAAACAGGTATTCATTTTACACAAAAGCACAAGATGACAAAAGTACAATGCAGAAAAGCGGGGTCGCCCTAAGGGCTGAATCTCAACACTTTGCAAGTGTCAATGACGCCAATCCCTGTGTAGCTTCCATCCCTTACTTTGGGTTCATTGATGAAATTTGGGAGCTTAACTATGTGAAATTTACGGTATGTGTTTTCAAATGTAAATGGGTTGACAGCAACACCGGTGTGCGCACCGATGATATAGGATTTACGTTGGTAGACCTAAAGAAACTTGGTTACCACAATGACTCTTTCATCATGGCAGAACAAGCTAGACAAGTATTTTACGTGCAAGACCCTTGTGATGAAAGGTGGTGCGTGGTTCTGCAGGGCAAAACAATTGGTGTTAATGTAGAAGATGATAATTCATACATGGACACCTATGTTAGTCCTTTGACCGCTCAAATCACTCCTAACGTTGTCAGAGAAGAATAAGCTGACGATGTTCATGCTAATCGAAATGATCATGATGAAGGAGAATTGATTAACATCGTCTAATGTAATTTTCTGCAGAGACAGAGGTCACCAAAGCAAGTAAGTCACAGCTACTTTTTTCTCTGATTGAGGCATCGGTATTTTCTTTTGGATGGTATCCTTACGACTTCATCCAGCTAATGTTTGTCGCCAGTTTCATCATCCACCACCCTTTTCTTCTCTATCTTCTCTCGTTTATTGTTGTTAAACCCATATTTATGCTTTCTTCCCTTCATGTCTTGTTTTATCACAACTTTAGCCGAATCTCCTATCTTCAACACAGTTGAATCTACTGTCTTATTCTCCAATGACACACTTTGATGTCCTGTATCTCTTTTCTTCGTATGTTCTAGTGCTCCAGCTTCAGAATGCATAAGGCAATCTGAATTTTCCAGTGATCACCAAAGGCTTCTGCATCAGCATTGACACTCTCCACCCTCTTTGGTTTATGCTTCTGTGCTGCATTCCGTGCTTCCTCCTTATAAATCTCAGATTTATTAGAGGTTGCACTCGAACGATCAGCACCAATCTGTGCTTCTTCCTCGTCTACCAGCTCAATATCTTTCCTTTCAACTTTTGTTTTGTAAATTACAGTGTAGTCTACAAAAGCAAAAGTGAAACAAATGATATTGAGCTGGTAGAGGAGGAACAGGCACGGATTGGTGCTGATTATTCTAGTGAGACCTCCAATAAATCTGAGAATTATAAGGAGGAAGCACGGAATGCAACACAGAAGCATAAACCAAACAGGGTAGAGAGTGTCAATGCTGATGCAGAAGCCTTTGGTGATGACTGGAAAGTTTAGATTGCTCTATGCATTCTGAAGCTGAAGCACTAGAACATATCAAGAAAAGAGATACAGGACATCAAAGTGTGTCATTGGAGGATAAGACAGGAGATTCAACTGTGATGAAGATAGGAAATTCGGCTAAAGTTGTGATAAAACAAGACATGAAGCGAAGAACGCATAAATATGGGGTTTAACAACAATAAACGTGAGAAGGCAGAGAAGGTAAGGGTGGGGGGATGATGAAACTAAAGACAAACATGAGCTGTATGAAGTCCTAAGGA
>NC_038245.2:19713809-19764259 GCF_000004515.6 Glycine max | reverse complement strand
TGGATGAAGTCCTAAGGATGTCATGTACATGTGTATTTCTTAGGATATAGTATTTACATTCCATCAAGCATACATTGATTGTTCATTACATGTGATACACTTTTTATAACATGGTTGCCCCAAATCACAATTAAATCACTTTCAGGGCACCCCTTTTGTTGGGTTTTTTGTTTTTGGAAGGTGGCACCTGGGAGTCTCGTATGTTTTATTATAATATTATACTTTGACTTCAAAAAAAAAAACTTATGACTGATTCTCTTTTCATTAATCCTATTTTGTATGTTGTTGTATGTTATTGTATAAAAGATCATGAGTTCTCCACCTGCCTCCACTCCTCCTCCTCCTCCTCCTCCTCCTCCTCTTTCTCCTCCTTCTCCTCCTCCTCCTTCTCCTCCTCTTTCTCCTCCTTCTCCTCCTCCTCCTCCTTTGGAAGCATCGGCTTCGCCGTCTGCCGTGAAGCAGACACGCAAAGCCTCACATCTACGATTGATGTCCACTAGACCACTAGGTGCTGAGAGACCAGTGGTGCATGTTGATCCTGCTATCGGGAAGGCCGACGGTCCCCACAGGAAGAAATTAAGAACATATTTGGGGATTGTGGCGCGTGATAAGGTGGACGTCACCTACGAGAACTAGAAGGAGGTCCATACTGCTCAGAAGGACCTGATTTGGGAGGATATTCAGGTATTTTTCTTTGCTTATTTGATTTTGTTTAATTAATAGCCAAAAAATACATTATTGTAACAAATAAACTTTATTTCATGTTGTCAGGCGGAATTTGATATCCTAGAGGCTTATAATAGTAGGACGAAAAGGAAGTTACTACAGATCGTGGGGGAGAGATGGAGGCAGTTTAAATCAGACCTCACAAGGAAATGGGCCCTTGCAGCCGATCAGAACGGTGTCGAGGAAACTGTCTGTGAGAAATACGACATCAGCAAGGAAAAGTGGGCCCAGTTTTGCCAGACTCACAGAGACCCTTCTTGGGAGGTATGTTCCTTGCCATTTAAGTTGTTTTTCATATTAAACATGATGTTGTTATACTTCATTCTACCCATTTCAAACATTATTGTTTAATTTTTTCAGGATGTGCGCAAGAAGGCACAGGCCATCCAGAAGCAGAATACTGCCCCCCACATTTTGTCTCGTGGGGGTTATGATTATTTGGAGCAGAAGCTCCTGGCTGAGAAGACCAAGAAGAAGCTGGAGGAAGCTGCATAGTCAGGAAGCGTTGATGGCGTCACCGACCCTCTATCCCTGGTCAGACGCCACATAAAGTGGAAGATGGTCCGCATTAATAAAATAGGGGAAATGACAATTTAGGCCGCAAAGGAAATCGTTGAGAAGATTGTAAGTCATTTCCAACTAACCATTGCAATTATATTTCAATATTTTGTGAATGCCATGTACCACTGTGTGTTTTTTGTCCAGGATTCCTTTGAGGAGCAGGCCACATAGGGATCCTTTGTCCCCCGTGGACGTCAGGATGTTCTCGCCGCTGCTATTGGACGTCCACAGCACCCTGGACGTGTCCGTGCTGCTGGAGCCGATGTGACCATCAAGCAATACTTTGGATCGGCTCCACGGACGTCCCACAGCGCTTCCTCCTTGCCTCCTGACGAATTGCAGCAGCTGACCCAACAAATCAGGGACCATCTAGAGGAGTGCATCACAGATAAAGTGACGAGGCAGGTCATGGCATCCTTCAGCCACATGCAGTCCCAGCTTCAGTCGTAGATGCAATCTCAGGGACTTGCAGTGCCTCCTGAGCCTCTGGTTGGTCCCTCCGATCCTCGAGTGAGCACAAAGGGGAGTTGTGTTGATCCCTCAGGAAACGATCCTATGACCGGTGACTCTGACAGGTGTGGCTTGTACATAGAAGCAGATCCTGCCCGCCTGGTTGCCATGGGGAGAGTTTATGAGGGATCCACTGTTGTTCATAACACTCCTTTGTTGCCTGGCCAAGTAAAGGTGAGTGTGGAGGAGGTTACAGATGCAGATGCTTCAGTTCTTGTACCCACTGATGAGGTTTCCTTAGTGGGGCAGGCACTTCATACCTTCCTTGCTTGGCCGACACATCTGGTCAAGTCTTTATCACAGCAGGTACTTATTGTCCTTACTATATGTTTTTCTTTTAAAATTAATTCATTAAGCGTGCCTCAAATTAGGCTATTTAACTTTGTTTCATGAACAGGTAGTTGTGTCTCCAGCAAAACCACCTCCAAAGCCCGATCCGGAGGTCGATGATCCGCTTTATCTGATGACATTGATCATCCCAGAGCTTTTCTTGAGGCCTTATCAGGTTAGATGGGATGCTACCGTGTTCGGGGTCTTTAATCTAGATTTCCCCCTCTACATAAAGCACGAAGACCTCTCCGAAATCGCACACGGTGGTCAATGTCTCAGCATATCAGTGTTACAGTTGTGGATTTTGTAAGTCATTTTATATTACTTTTAATTACCTAAGTTATTGCTTTCAATTCATAAATATTTAACTTCGACTTAACATAAACAGGCATCTAACTGAAACATGTATGTGAGTGGGGAATTCTGATATCTATGGATTCCTCGAGCCACAGTCCATTCAGAGGTCTGGGTAATCGCAGTTTGAGTCTGAAAGTTACATAAAGAGTTGGATGCAGAGTTCACAACGCGATGTCTATCTTGGAGCCTACCTAAATGGGTAAGTCACAAAATAACTAAATTTAATTAATGTTTACTAATGTACTAACCCATTTTAGGTTCCACTACAGCGGACACTGGCAGATGGTGGTCATCCTACCCAAGGAACACCTAGTTGTCTGGTTTTGTTCATTGTATAACAGGCCAGACAACTACCTTAAGGGGATTATTAATATGTTAGTGTTCTTTTCAATACATTTGCATTGTAATACCTCATCGTACAACACCAGTTGTTAATTGTTACTCATCTGGAACAGTGCGTTAAAAGGTCTTGATGATGCTCCACAGCCTAAATCAAAGGCTTCTGCTAGGTGGATTGTCGTCAAGGTACGTCATTTACATAAAACTTCGACTTATATAAATTTCTTTATGTGTCTATACACTAGTTGTTTAATTAATATCCAAATTTCATTATGTATTTAGTGTAATAGACAAAAAGGAAGTACAGAGTGCGGCTACTATGTGATGCACTGGATGTCCACCATCATTTTAGGAACTTTTAGGAATAATTGGGAAGCGGTAAGTTTATTTCAAACAAAATCAATTTATTTATAATTTGTATTACATTATTAACTTATTATCATTTATTTCATCATGCAGTATTTTAACGATCCTAGACCATTGGAGCCAGAGAGATTAAAGGCATTGCGGATCCAGTGGGCGCAGTTTTATCTCCGAGTTAGAGATCAGGTCTAGGATTTAGGGACATTGGTTTTTTCCTCAGTTTACTTTGGTTTAACATTTTTTACATTTTCTATGTAATATGAACATTGAATTCATTTGATGATTGTTCTTTATGATAAATCAATTATTTGATGTTTATTATCATTAAAACTGCTTGAAAGCATAATAAAATGTTTATTTGCTGTGAATTGGCCTTGAAATTGCATTTGACAGGTACAATTTTGGGTTTATTGTAAAAATAGAAAGTATATATAAAAAAAAATACTTGAAAACAACATCGGTTATTAACAAAAACCGATGTTAATATGATAAACAACATCGGTTATTTACAAAAACCGATGTCGACATGAACCTTAACATCGATTGTAATAGAAAACCGATGTTAAGGTTTGCATATTAACATCGGTTATTTGTATATAACCGATGTTAGCATTTGTATTTTAACATCGGTCATCTGTAGATAACCGATGTCAACGCTTGTATATTAACATCGGTTATTTATAAATAACCGATGTGAACATTTGAATATTAACATCTGTTGTCTACACATAACCGATGTTATACACAAAAAACTACACCAAATAAGTGTATGCATCATCAACGTTGACATCGGTTTTCTAGAAAAACCGATGTTAACAGAATATATTAACATCGGTTATGTAGGAAACCGATGAGAATATATTTCACTAACATCGATTTTTCTGGAAAACCGATGTTAATATAACATATTAACATCGGTTGTACTGCAAAACCGATGTCAATGTTCATCATGCGTACACTTTTTTTGTTGTTGTTCATTGTGTTTAACATCGGGTATTCAGAGCACCGATATTGTCATATGTTAACATCAGTTTTACAAAACCGATGTTAACATCCATCCATTCAACATCGGAACTTTCAACATCGGTTTTAGAACCGATGTAGAATGTTCTAAATAACCGATGTTGAAAGTGTATTTTCTAATAGTGACTAGGTTATAATAAGAAAAAATTAGTACAAAAAACACTTGATTTTCTCACCTGCAATATCTGCAGCTTCTTCCTCTTCAAGTGCTGCCGCAAAGCCATTGATGTGTTTATTATATGAATAAATAATTGCTTCTTTGGCCTTTTCATGGCTGTGAATGATTAATATACTCAACACAATTAATCAATTAATCAGTTTCTTCTAACCCAGAACTTAAGCTAGATTTAATGGTTTCATCAATTTAAATACCTTCCCAAGAATTGAACCCAGAAAATCATAATGAAAATGTGTGGCAGTTTCTAGGTCAATAGATGAAGGGGTTGGACCATGAGAATGAGCTCCCAAGTATACAATGTAGCACTATAAACAGCAAATAAAAAACCAACATCGTATCCTCCAAATTCCACTATTACACCCTATCTATAAAATCATCACCTCATTTTCAAAGGGAAAATAAAAAAAGATGAAACAAAGGGAAAATAAAAAAAGATGAAACAAGAAGGTAAAGGTAAAAAATGGAGTGATCAATTCTTTTCAGCTTGTCATTGGAAAGTGCTTGGCATAAAAAATGGTCCTCGACGACTTGGTTGACCTGGATGACGGCCATGGAGAAATCGCTGATGGCAAACTTTCCGATACCAAAGGAGGTCATCCTTGCATTCTCTTCCAGCGGCGACATTACCGGCGTCATCACTGTGCCAGAATGGCTTCCGACAGCGCGCGATAAGACTCATCAATGCATGAAGCATCCAACATCTCTCACAAGCCCTAACCCTAGGCCCCCAGCACCAGAACCTCTTTTCCCAATGGGGGCGTTCAGGAACATGTCGTAGAGGAGCATTGATAGGAACATGGAGTTATAGAGCGCACGAGTGAAAGGTGAATGGGAGAGATGAGATCGAGAGCAAGCTTCACATATTTGAAGCTTAACTTCTTCAGTGGCTGTGGCTCACGGGCTACCTTTAAACTTGCCCAATCTATGGCGCCAGTTCGGAAAATAACCGTCTTTGTATTGAATGGTTCGCGTACTCTTATTTACAAAAAATGCCACCGGTCATTTGTTAAGGACGGTTTTAGTAGAACCGTCCTTATTCACGCATCGTAAAAAGCTTTTAATTTAGTAGTGATTGTAATGTTATTTCAAAGGAGAATGAAACAACCTAGAGTTTTCATCACCCTCACCAATCCATCCCACCCTAGATTTTTGGGCCATTTCTTCAAAGATCTCCAAAATTCTTTAGAAAGAATCAACCTCCTCCCTTCTACATCTTCAACCCTCTCACACAACCTTATGTTCACCACTTATAGCTCCTCCACTTTGGAATTTATATTAGCACCCAAACCATCAAATACCTCCACATGCCAACCTCGGAGTTTTTTTTTCTTTGAAATTTTAGCTTCTCCTTAAAGAAATCTTTTCCAATCGTCTCCAAACCCTCATCTTGACATCACCAAATTTGCCAACAATTTTCTTTTCTCATTCAAATAGCAAGATGAGTATATATTGACAAGATAAAGATTGTTGCCATTGAGATTCAATACCACGCAACACCTAACAAAACCTTCACCGATATAAGAATACCTAAAAGAAAACAAAAATTCCTCCACAAAAATAAAATCCCCCCAGACCGCCCTCTTTGGACCATATATGATTGCAGTAAGCTCCATATCTTGGATATGCTAAACATAAAAACCATTAAGGTGACTTCCTTATAGACAAAGAACCCTAGCCAATTCCCATAACCTCCAAGCTATCTCATCATTATATAACTGTAGGATTTTGCTACTACTCTCCAAACTTATAGCTTTCGCCACCAACATTTCTCCCACCATAATAGGATGTCTAGAATTTGAACAACCATGTGTTTACACGAGTAGGTTTTTTATATTTACTCTTCTTAAAGAATATAGATATGTAATCATAAAGGTGACATTTGCTTATATTTTAAAAAATATGTTGTGCTTAAATTTTGTACATTTGATTTAAAAATGTAAGCTCCTAAACCAACAATTGGATTAATGAGATTCCATTTTTAAAGACCAATAAGTTAAAAATGACTAACCCTGGGAGTGAGTTGATCTTACAAATATAGTCACAAAATTTAGGATTGAGTATAGATCATAGAACCAGTATTTTGTTAGACGACAAATAAGTAAGAAGCACAAACCCTTACTATTTGTCTATAAATGTTCCTCCATATATATTTCTTTCAATGCAATCACTTAAATTAAAATGATAACATTTATTTATTATAATATACGAAAAATTAGTTACTCTCGTGATTATGAGTATATAGGTATTTACTAGATGTAGATAACAACAATAAAGGTACAGTCTTCGAGAAAATATTGAGGGAATAGAACTTGTCATTAACTTAAAATTTGATCTTTTAAAAAAAATTATTGACTAGATGATGAATATTTTGTTATTTCATTAGATGACAAATTAAACAAAGACCGATACCATTTTCACTTGTCTATAAATACTCTTTCATTTTCTTTAGGAGCTATAACTAAAATTAATATGCAGCGATAATCCTTGTTACTTACGATATATGACAAATTAGGAATCATTTTTTCAACAATTGTTTTTGTATTTGACTTTATACAACTATTGTCGATAGATATGATAACAACTTAATTAAGCGCAAGTAAGGTACAATTGTTATGAGTTTTTTTCTCCCTTTAGGATACTTTTGGAAGCTCAAAGGGGAAATTAAACTAAATGTTCAAAAAAAAAAAACTATTGGTCAAGAAATTCCTATCTCCTTTATTTATTTTACTTTAAGTGTGAAATTCAAAATTCATGGAACTTTGCACTGTTTAAAACAATGAATTTGATGGATTATGTGATAATTCTTTATTTTCTTTTCTTTATTTGTAAAAACACATACTAAAAGCAAGTTTATATATAACCTTTTTTTCTTCTCCCTACTCCTCCATCTTATAGTTCCTTAAAGATACCGGATAAAATTGAGGACATTAAATACTTTGTGGCTTATATTTTTCTTAATATATTTGGAAACAAAACTTTTAAAAAATTGTACCTAAGAGAAGTTAGTGTTATATTCAATTAGTATATATATACCACGATGCATTTACAACTCTGAGCCTCCATGCCAGGAGCCTAATGTTTATTAAATTTAGGCAATGAATAAGGATGATAATATTGGATAGAGTAGAAGTGTACATGTGTGTATATAGATATTGGATAGGACCTAGGGCTAAAGTGGCAGCTCTAGATGTAATCCTTTGACGCTTGGTGCCAAAAAGGTTGGTCTGAAGCCATTGGTGAAGTTTTTTCTTTTTTGGTTTGAATCATAAGTATTTTCACTGGAGGCAATTTTGTTCGAGCTGGGTAGCACCTCTATGGGAGGCAAAGTTCTTCCTTCAAGTATTTAACTTAGTATTATATCCACGACTCAAATTTAAAACCTCTAGTTAAGCTGAAATAATCAAGTTAGTTAAGCAACTTTTGAAGTTTATTCCATAAGAGTGAAATATAAGGGATATTGCATAATAGCAATAGCACTAGGTAATTTGTAGCTTAATGAAAACGTCTATTCAATCTCAAAATATTTCCCCATTCGGTCTTGCTGCAACACTTATAGAAGAAAGCTTCATTTATATTTCACAATCACATTTAGCAATACAGTGGATAGGTTGTGGATTGATAGAACATAAGTAATATTGTAAAGGAAATAAAGTACTTTACTAGAAGGAAAATGATTGTTGAACATATGTTGGTGCTTGAAATTTGACTTTCCAAAAATAATCATCCTTTGTAGAATAATATGTTGTTGAATTAGGCCAATAGTATTATTACTTACCCTATTCTTTAATTTAGGATATATTTATCATTAATTATTTTTAGATTAAATTATCCTTAATTTATTGTTATGACAAATAATTAGAAGACAGAAAAATGTATTAATAATGATAGGGGTAGTTTTAAAAAATACAAATTTAAGACAATTATACTTCACTGAATGAAACTGTAAAATCAACATTATTTCCAGCATGATATCAAGATTTTCCAAGTCGTGTAGTCCTAGATGACCAGAAAGTTACCTCAATATGGTGTCACTAGACACCATTACCATTCATGTGATCATGAGAGTCATTTGTGCTTGTCAATTAATTAAAGCCTACATTTTTACTTACACTAATAGAAATTAACTAATTTTAATGAATTGTTTTGTAAGAATAACAAACTAATTAAGCTCAGGTTAAGTAGAGTTGTTATGAGTCTTCATCCCTCTTTAGGATACTTTTAGAATCTCAAATGAGAAATCAAAAGAAAACCAAGTTACCTAAAAAAATGAATAAATTAAAATTATAGGTTAAGTAATTTCTATTGCTTTTATTTATTTAATATAAATGTGCATGAAAAAATTTGTAGAACTTTGTAATTAATAAATAAGGCATTTGGAGGATTATCAGATAATTCTTCATCATTTACTTTTCTTTATTTTCAAATACTTATACAAAAGTCATGTTTATATTTAACCATCTTTTCTTGTCCATATTCCTCCATTTTATGACCCAACTTGGGTGCTTTATGTTGTGATGGGTGGAAAAATTTTAATATATTATTTTACTTATAAGTTTTTTTAACCGAGTTATATACTAGACTTTCAATCGATGCTCTTGTGACAAATATAGCACCAAATTCATCCTAGATAAAAGTAAATGACACATGTGGTCCCTGAATATAAATTTGTTCCATTAAGTCAATCCTCTAGTTAGTCTCTGTTATGATTTTTTTTTTCGTCTAGACCATAGATATCCTCCATTGGAAGCCATGTTGTTAAAATCAAGTAAAACCACTATCAACAACAAAACTATCCCTCCATGCATTTAACACAACTGGATAACCTCATATTGTAAGTAGGGAAGACAATTGGGAGGGTATGGGTAGTAATCTTCCCACACACCCTCATAGGCCAATTGACCTAATGGGGGTAGTTTTACAAACTATTTCTCCATATAGGTCTGTTTCGAAAGATATTACGAGGGGGTGTTGTTTTTTACGTGATTTTCACGCTGCATGCAAGCCAAATCGCCATGCACGCTGGCGATTTCACGAGGGAAGGGTACGTGGCTTCTCGCCACTGCCACTGGCAACATAGCCGGTGGTTATCGCCACCTCCATTGGTGAGTCCAGCGTGGACGCATCTCGCTGGGTTGACTGGCGAGTCCAGAATACGTATGTGCATAGGCTAGGGTTGGGCAGGCACAGGGGTGCAGGAGGCACAGGGGTGCAGGCGCAGGAGTTGCAGAGGAAATCGCCATTGCGACTGTCGACTTGTGCTTCGGGTATCGCCACTGCTGCTGGCGATTTGCGCTTCGTGAATTATAAAGCCCTCCTCAAACGATAGCAAGCACACATTTTTCCTATAACTGGTGGCAAGAACTTTGGATTTCCTTTACGCTTGTGCTGGTGGCAAGAACTTTGGATTTCCTTTACGCTTGTGCTGGTGGCAAGAACCTTTGGAGAACTTTGGCCCTTCTCTTCTTGCATTTTCAGTTTTGTCAAAAGTTGGTATGTTATTTATTATTTTTTGTATTTTATTTATTTAGTTGTTTGTGTTTTGATAATTAAATTAATTGTTTTAGATATTATAAAGTTTTTATATAATAGAATAGTTTTAGGTATTGTAAGTTATTAGTTTTGTATAACTTAGTTTTAGTTCTTAGTTTTATATGGTAGATTAGGTTTAGTTTTAGTTTTATATATTACGTTAACTTTAGTTATCGTACGTTATTAGTTTGATATGTTATGTTAATTAGTTTTAGTTCTTAGTTATGTTAGTTAGTTTTAGTTCTTAGTTTTAGTTTCATATGGTACATTAGTATTAGTTTTAGTTTTATATGGTACGTTAGTTGTAATTTTAGTTTTAGTTATTGTAAGTTTTATATGTAAGTTTTAGTTTTGTATGCTATGTTCGTTTTAGTTTTAGGTATTTTAAGTTATTAGTTTTGTATGTTAAATTAGTTTTAGTTGTAGGTATTGTAAGTTATTATTTAAATATATCTAAATTTTGCTATGTTATTTAAATTTTGTATGCTACGTTAGTGATATAGTATGTTAGTTTGTATTAATTTTGTATATATATTGTTTTTTTTTCGCCGCAAATATAAATATTATCTTATATATTTAAATTTATATTTGCATGTAATTTAATTTATTTGTAGAATATATTTAATTTTTGTTATTTGTATAATATATTTTGTTATTGAAATATTTGAATTTAAAAAAATATAATTTGTTATTTATTTAAAGTTGTGTTTGCATGTATTTTAATTTATTTGAAGAGTATATTTAAATTTTATTATTTGTATAATATATTTTGTTTTTCAAATATATATATTTTGTTATTCATTCAAATTTTAATTATTTGATATATAAATTTAATTAATTTTTTGTAAATGTACTTAATTTTTTTTATGTACAATTAATGTATAAATTTTATTGTCAATTTATTGTATTATATTTTATTTTGCAGTATCAATGGCATCTTCCTCGTCATGTTCATTAAATATACAAATTAAGTCTGGTCCAATTGATGGTGATGTTTCAAGCTAAGCATGTTTCAGAACATATTTGGAATGGGGAAGAAGACAGAAAATTATACATCATACAAGTTGTCCCCATGTATCAAGGTTAAGAAGAAATACCAGAGGAAATTATTCCTCTACTACAGCAATCTGGTTTTTATTGGATTATGAAGATGTGATACTTAAAAATAAATGCGGCATTAATTAGTGCCTTGATTGAAAGATGGAGGCCCGAAATACATACGTTTCACATGAGATGCGAAGAGTGTACTATTAGTCTTTAAGATGTCTCTATTTTATTAAGTCTCCGTGTGGATGAGTCACCATTAATTGGTCCAACAAATCTTGATTGGGTTGATTTATGTGAAAAATTGTTAGGAGTGACCACAAGAAGGTGAACTTCAAGGTAGTGTGGTTAAATTAAGTTGTTTGGCTCACCATTTTTTCATAATTAAATAACCATGACGGTAACGTACAACAACTAAAAAGGTTTACCCGTGTATGGATCCTTAGATTCATAGGAGGTGTCCTATTTGTTGACAAAAGCAGTAGCAAAGTTTCCCTAAGATACCTGTAGTTTTTACATAACTTTAGAGAGTGCAGCACGTATGCATGGGGACCTGCTGTGCTTGCTTATTTATACAGAGAGATGTGCAGTGCCATCGATTACAAAACTAAATCAATCGGAGGTATGTGCATCTTAATCCAAATGTGGGCATGAGAACGATGCATAACTTTGGCTCCAAAGAGGACTCCTCCCGTAATAGGAAATAAACCACTCAGACACAGGTTAGTCATTTAAAAAATTAGATTTCATTTGAAAATAATTAATAATTATACGTGTCAGTAATGATGATTTCATAATTTTTTGAAGGTGGTTGCGACATGGAAATTAGCATATTGGCAATGATGATCTGATAGTTTTTCGTCGCAAATTGGATATCATGAAACGACATGAGGTAAGAACATCGTAATGTATTGGTTAAATAATAAATAATATGTCATGTTTCAGTAAAAATTAACAACTATGTTATTGTATGCAGTTTTTGCGGAAGTCTTACACAGCAAATGTTATGTCAGCGTTACCTCCAATTTGTTTGGTTGGAAGTGTAGCGTGGTGCACGGTGGTGTCACTCATTTGTTTCCATGTTGTTGAGTGGCACCAACCCGATAAAGTTTTGAGATAATTTGGAATGCAACAACCAATTCCAGGGTGTCCTTCGCAACCCTTGAATATTCATGGCATAACGCTGTAAGGCAAACAAGATGAAAATTTGGGGCAACTGTTGACCCCAATGATCGGTCAATGGAACAAGCAAGTTGATTTTAGGGTCGACGGTTATCCTCGACAAGAGGGCTTATTGAACTTTAACTCCAACAACATGGTCTCTGGTATAGGCAAAAAACAGATGTTTGTTGACCCAAAAAATGCAAACACAGCTACATTGGTATTTTTTTGTTTTTTGAATATTTAACTTCAATTTTTTTTAAATCATGCCCATTAATTTGCTCACCCTAATAATTTCATGCTAAAGTTGCGAAGACATTACAATACATGGAGTCTCCTCAAGGGAGGAATACATGGACAGTTGATGATCTTGTGCCTTATGTGTAGAAAATAACGATTTTATCGAAAGAGCAAGAGAGAATCACTGAGCCTGTGTCACATGGTCCAGCATCAGAGCATCAATTTCCAGCACAAGAGTTTCACATTCTCCAGTCATGTGTTGAAACTCAAGGCATAGACAGGCAAAGGGTGGCTGTTGAAGCGGAAGAATATTCCCAACAAATGGTGGAGCGTGGCCATGGAATGTATTACACACCACCAACATTTTATTAGTATTCGACACAGATGTATCAGTATCCTTTCAAAGGTCATCACATTGATACTTCTGCAAGCGAACACTCGTTTGGTGGTGTTGTGGAAACACATCCTCATTTTTCATGGCCGACTATGACCCATTCACAGCAACATGATGCCCCAATTCCAACACCTAACGGCCCATTAGGTAATTAAAAAATTACTAGCAATAGATTAAAATAAATATGATGCCAAAAACTTAAAAGTAAAAATTTAAAAAGGCAAAACAAAGCAACACTTTCAAAGTAGACATTTTAATTACATTACAAAGCATCAACGAAGTTATTATTATAAAGGCACACAAATAAAGCATCAACACCAAACTAATCTAATTAAAAAAATACTACACACTTCACATTGAAAATTTTTTCCGGACTCAAAATACTTACTTCAAATAAATATGATGCCAAAAAAAATTTGATTTTAAATACGGTTGAAGTTGACGGCTCGTAAATTTTTAACACACACGAACAAACCATGAACACCAAGCTAATCTAATTAAAAAAATACTACAACTTCATATTAAAATTTTTTTTCGCACTCAAAATACTTACTTGAAATAAATATGATGCCACAAAATTTTTTGATTTTAAACACACTTGAAAGTAGAAGGCTCATCAATTTTTAACACACTAACAAAGCATCAACACCAACCTAATCTAATTAAAAAAAAATACTAGAAACTTCATATTCAAAATTTTTTCCGGACTCAAAATTTTTTCTTCAAATAAATATGATGACACAATTTTTTTTTTATTTTAAACAAACTTTTAGTTCAACCCTCACAAATTTTTAACACACACGAACAAAGCATCAAATATAAAGCTAATTTAGTTAAAAAATAATAATAAAAACTTCACATTCAAACTTTATTCTGACCTCAAAAAAATTACTTCAAAAAATAAATTTCATGCCACACACAATTGTTTGATTGCGAACTTCAAACCTTCAAGGCTGAGAAACTTTAAACATGAAGAAGGAAAGGTTCAACAATTTTAAAAAACGCAGAGCAAGCAATTTTAAAAACACACAGGAAAGCAAGCAATTTTAAAAATGTTATTTAAGGTTGCATGATCTCGCCAGCACCAATGGCTATATCCATATTGCATGATCTCGCCAACACCACTTGCTATATCCATTGACACCGTCTAAAGCACTGCCATCTGAAATCTGAAAAGTTTGGAAAGCCGTGCCCTAGCTTGCTGCAAATCGCCAGTCAAACTGGCTAGACCCCTTGCATGGCCAAATTGCTAATGGCACTGGCGACACCACTGCATTCTGCCAATGGCAGTGGCATTTTCGCCACGTGTCGCAACCAGGGCAAACTTGCCAATGAAACTGGCGGTTTGCATGCATTTTACATACCAAAACAGCCCCATGTTCGAAATTCTTTTAAAAGAGACCCATTGGAGGAATTAGTTTGTAAAAGCATCCCCATTAGGGCAATTTGCCCACCCTCATACTTACATGGATGCTTGTTAAGAAGATATCCACCAGTAATATATATATATATATATATATATATATATATATATATATATATATATATATTTATATCAAAGACTTGGCCATAAAGTCATAGTGTTAAAGCAATAAGAAAAAAAATAGAGTAGAAGGACATTTGAAGGCAAAAATAAATCCACCTTACTTGGCATCACTATTTTTAATGAGCTTTCTTAGGAATAGAAATAAAAATCACTTTGCTCTTTTTTATAGGCTCACATGGTTGACTTGCCTGAAAACGTTTGATCAATTAATTATTTTTAAGAAAAATGTCTTATTGACCAATCATTAGGACATTGGTTAAAAAATTGAAAAGAAAAAATATTTTGTGTAAAGATACATAAGATTGTGTAAAAATAATCTTAAACAACATCATTTTACACATCTTAATAATTTTTTCTTTTTAATTATTTGACTAGTGTCCTCAGTAACATTTATCTTTTAAAAATAGGCAAAGAAAACTTGTTAAGTGCATTCAAATCAGATAAAAAGCATGCACACTTGCCAATACAGGGCTTGTCAAGACACATTTATCCCCTAATCCTACTCAATACATAACTAATGTCAAGTAAAAGCTGAGAAACCTACACACATCCACTGTTTTGTTGCCAAGTTTTGCACACCCCCACAAACCCATTTGTCTAACATCATACAACTGATGAATATAAGGTACTTCCTGTAACCATGATCAGCATCACAACCTTTTGCACTAGTAGTGTGAGAGACTAACAGTCCATCTCCACCGCAATGTTCCACACACCTGACAACTCTGCCAAACCGAGTGAAGCAGTAAAATATGCATCATTTCAAGCACTTCAAGAATCTCAAAGTCATGTAGACGACAAGAAAGTCACCTCAATGTTGTCACCATCACCATCACGACTGATGTTGCGACCCAGGTCATCTCAGGTGACACTTGACCTCTTGTCCATCATGGAGGAGCCTGTGACAACAATCCGAATTTTGGGTATTGAGATTAAACCTTACCTCCCACCACCACCTGGGTCTGTCCGAATTTTGGGTGTTGAGCTTCGACCTTACCTTCCACCACCTGGGCCATTGTTGGAACTCGACGCTCCTGTATCCAACGCAAACATGAAGCCACAACCCTCATAATTGGTCTACCCTGTTCCGAGAAGGAAGCAATTCGGATGGCAGAGCTGGATTTGAGTTTGAAGATTTAGGGCATTTCGTGTCTAAGGTTTTCAATCGGGTTTGCTTGAGACTTAATTGAGTTTTTACATTCTGTTTGTTTTTCTAATTTATGTTTCACAAGGCCTTGTGAATTTAGTCCAAGCTAATTCAAGTTGGTGATAGGTCGTGGTTAGTCTGGTAGTTGGTCGTGGATTTTCAATAATAATTATGTCCTTTGAAATAAATTTCAATTGATTAATTAATATGGTTTGGTAGTTGGTCGTGTGTGTTAAAATTTGCTAGTTCTTTAATTTTGTTCTTCTTCACATTCGTAAATTCACTAAATTGTAACACTACTGCAAATTGTGTCTTCTAAGTCGGTTCTAGAAGACCTTCTAAGACGGTTTTGAACCGTCTTAGAACGCAGTGTCGTAAATTGGTACTACACTTTCTACATCGGTTGGTGAACCGTCGTAGATAATTACCTTTTCTAAGACGGTTATTCAATAACTGTCTTAAAATGTTTATTTTACAAAAACGGTCATTAAAATCAACCGTCTTAGTTACTATTACTTTCTAAGACGGTTTTCAGACAACCCGTCTTAAAATGGAGTTCACAACATGAAAAATCTAAGGCGGTTATTAAATAACCGTCGTAGTATGTTTGAGATTTTAAGTCGGCTATTTTGAATAACCGTCTTAGAATAACTTTTTTGAACTTAATTTTCTACGACGGTTATTCTCATAACCGCCTTAGTTTGTCGATCATTCTAAGACAGTTATTAAATAATCGTCTTAGATAGTTTTTCTTTTGCTTTTTTCTGGATTTTCGATTTTGGTTTTTTTTTTGTTACTAAATAATCGCCCTGGGAATATTGTCACGTGTTAAATTTACTATCTTAAAAATTCGCAACAATTTATAAACCATTAGACATAAGTTACTTTTTGAAATAAAAATTAAGGCTTTTCCTAGTCATTTTTCACTTTATAAACCATCAATCATTCAACAGAAACAATATTGTCAACCTATTACAACAGACACTCAATCAAAATCTTTATTACATAAATAACCGAATAAGTAAATTGTCTGACATATCGAGCAACTATTGGGAGAGGATAACAACTACTATTAACTCCAATGACAGCCAAAATTGCAAGGTGAACCATAACCACCGGAACCACGACCAAAATCAGGCCCTCCACCAGGACCACCCTGCAAAGTTAAAACATATACATATAAGGAAAACTTGACATGTCAAAGTAGGCCATCACAAGAACTTCTACAAATTCATTATCAAAATCAGGACAATGCTACTTCACAGATAAACAAGAATATGGGTTTTCCTAACTAGAGATTAGAGAAATATCAAAATAATAAAAATTGATGAAAATAACAACAACACATTTTCTCTCAACCTGAAGTCATCATGCCCAACTCTAGCCGAAATTTTCAGTATGATTTGATTTTTGCACTGGTAGAAGCAAATAATATACCTAGTTTAAGTATGAGGATCGAAAATGATAAGAGAGCCTAAATGTTGTCTAGAGAGCAAAGGAAGAAGCTTCTACATAAAGACTATAGTCTAAAAGTCTGAAGTCTTTTTCTGAATAACAATTTGATTACCAAATACGGGCAATTCAACAATAAAACTTATTGTTTGTCAATGTGATATCAGCTGGCAGATTACATTAACATCCCTAAGCTTCTACAAGGATTACTTCGAATTGATGAAGAACAATTGCTAGATCAAGCAACAAGGTATGAGGAACCATTTCAATCCAGTTAAAAGTTCAACTTAATATATCCAAGACATTATAATGATAATAATAATAATAATAATAATAATAATAATAATAATAATAATAATAATAATAATAATAAACAGATAATATAGAAATGAGGTTGAAGAACAAACTGTTATTAGAAGAAACAACATTTTGTGAAGGCCCATTTGAGGATTTGAGCTGAAAATGGTTTCTAGCTGGATTTCCAGGGCGTGTGCAAGAAAGTCATAGTGGTGAGTAAGAGTTTCCTGTTACTACAGTGAATTTAGAGATAAGTTTTGGTTCATTGCTGAATGCATAGGACATGACTATGGTTAAAGAAAGACACAGAATACTGGCCATGCTAATTGGTCTTTAGCAATTCACAAGAAAACCATAAGAACAACACAACAAAGTGAAAATCCTAGTTCAGAAATAGGTAAGTTGAGTTCAGTTTATATAGTTAATCGTTGAAGTAAAGAAGAATAAATATCTTCTAATATTATGTATAATATAGTAATCATTTGGTGGAGGAGTACACTTTCATATTAAAATCATATGGAATAATGTATAAGATAGAGAAAGGAAAAATAAAATAAATAAAAAAACCATAACAATACCACATATGGTCATTATTTCCCCACCGAAGGTGGAGGAGTAGAGGACATGTGTCCCTTACCTGAAATGTCATTTGAATTTTGAACCATGAATTAGCCTCTCATAACATCTTCGCCCCTTCTCGAAGTGTCTCAGGACCTTTGCCCTTTGTCCTCAAAGAAAAGAAAAAAAAAGGTTGAAATATATTGAACAAAAAAATCACAAAGAATGCTAGCTACTTAGTTGGTTTTCCTTTTATAATTTTAAACACTTCACATAATATCTCCGGGGATTCACTGATCATCTGGTGACTAATAATTTACATAATATCTTATTGAATTTAACAAAATTAATGACATAAAAATACTTTCACTTGTCTATAATAATGATCTGTATAAATATCCATAGCTTTGACTCAACTAATGGCATTGGTGAAGAGTTGATAGTAAATTAGCAGAGTGGAATAAATGGCATGTAACTAATTTTAGTCCTAAGTTTTATGAGTGAATTATATAGGACTTTTTTTAATAAAAAGTAGCTTGACGGGTAATAAATATGAAGGATTTGACATGTGACACTAATTTTGACAGATTTATGATATAAAATATGGGAAATAATTAAAAATGATAATGATGTCTAACAAACAAGTATTATATATATGTCAAATTGAAATTATCAAGAACATAAATGTAAATATAAAGAATAAATAATTAGATTCTTTATTCTTCTAAGTCTTTATACAAGGTGTTAGGAAGAAAAATTACGCATATGATTCATCGGAAATCTTATAAATAAAATATAGTACATAAGTTAATATAGTACAACAACAACAACAACAACAACAACAACAACGCCTTATCCCACTAGGTGGGGTCGGCTACATGGATCAACTTCCGTCATAATGTTCTATCAAGTACCATACTTCTATCCAAATCATTAAGTTCGAGATCCTTTTTGATAACCTCTCTTATAGTCTTTTTGGGTCTTCCTCTGCCTCGAATTGTTTGTCTTTTCTCCATCTGGTCTACTCTCCTCACTACAGAGTCTACCGGTCTTCTCTCTACATGCCCAAACCACCTAAGTCTATTTTCCACCATCTTCTCTACAATAGGCGCTACTCCAACCCTCTCTCTAATAGCTTCGTTTCTAATTTTATCCTGTCGAGTCTTACCACACATCCACCGCAACATCCTCATCTCCGCTACACCTACTTTATTCTCATGTTGGCTCTTGACCGCCCAACATTCTGTTCCGTACAAAATCGCCGGTCTTACCGCAGTCCGATAAAACTTTCCCTTTAGCTTGATCGGTACCTTTGCATCACATAACACCCCCGATGCTTTTCTCCATTTCATCCATCCTGCTTGAATGCGATGATTCACATCCCCTTCAATTTCCCCATCATCCTGTATTACAGACCCAAGATATTTAAACCGTGTGACTTGAGGGATAATATGGTCTCCTATTTTCACCTCTGAGTTAGAAACCCTCCTTCTTTTGTTGAACTTACATTCCATATACTCCGATTTGCTTCTGCTTAGGCGAAAGCCATGTGTTTCTAGAGCTCGTCTCCAAGTTTCCAACCTCTCATTCAACTCCTCCCTCGACTCTCCAAGGAGGACTATGTCATCTGCAAAAAGCATGCATCTCGGCGCTATCTCTTGGATTTGTTCCGTGAGGACATCCAGAATTAAGGTAAAAAGGTAGGGGCTAAGGTTGACCCTTGATGCAAACCAATTGTGATGGGAAAATCGTCTGACTCTCCACCCTGTGTCCTAACACTAGTCGATACCCTATCATACATATCTTGGATAGCTCGAATATATGCAACCCTAACCCCTTTCTTCTCTAGAGCTTTCCACAAAATCTCTCTAGGCACTCTATCATACGCTTTCTCCAAGTCAATAAAAATCAAGTGCAAGTCTTGTTGGGCCATGCGATATTGCTCCATCACCCGCCGTAATAAATAAATCGCTTCCATGGTCGACCTTCCCGGCATGAAACCAAATTGATTCTCAGTAACTTGAGTCTCTTTTCTTAATCTCCGTTCGATCACTCTTTCCCATAATTTCATGGTATGACTCATGAGCTTGATTCCCCTATAATTTGCACAATTTTGTATATCCCCCTTGTTCTTATAGATTGGCACTAACGTGCTTCTCCTCCATTCCTCCGGCATGCGTTTTGACCTCATAATTTCGTTAAAGAGTTCGGTGAGCCACTCAAGACCTCTATCTCCAAGAGTTTTCCACACTTCAATAGGTATGTTGTCTGGCCCCACCGCCTTACCGTTACTCATTCTTTTCAACGCTTCCTTTACTTCCTGTTTCTGAATCCGACGATAGTACTTATAGTTCTGGTCCTCTTCTCTTGTGTCTAGACTGCTAGAGTCATATCCATATCCATCATTAAATAAGTTGTGGAAATACGCCTTCCACCTTTCCTTGATATCTTTTTCATGCACTAAGACTTTGCCTTCTTCATCCTTAACACACTTTACTTGATCCAAATCTCTAGTCTTCCTCTCTCTACCCTTAGCGAGCCTATATATAGATCTTTCTCCGTCCCTGGTTCCTAGAGCTTGGTATAGCCCGTCAAAAGCTTGGGCTCTTGCCTCACTCACCGCCTTTTTGGTTTCATTTCTAGCTATCTTATACTTATCCCAAGTTTCAGAATTTCTACACCTAGACCACTCCTTGAAACACTCCTTTTTTACTCTAACTTTGCTCTGAACATTTTCATTCCACCACCACGATTCTTTACCCCTAGGTCCAAAACCTCTAGATTCACCCAACGTCTCTTTAGCCACTTTAATAATCTCTTGGGACATCTTGTTCCACATATCATTTGCACTTCCTTGTGATTGTCCACACCATCCTTCCCATATCTTTTGTTGGAAGATTCCTTGTTTCTCACCCTTCAAGTGCCACCATTTGATCCTTGGTGCTACCATAGGACTTCTTCTCTTTGCCCTATCTCTAATTCTTACATCCATAACCAAAACTCTATGTTGGGTAGTCAAGCTCTCTCCCGGGATAACTTTACAGTCAAGCAATACTTCCTATCAGACTTCCTGATAAGGAAGAAATCTATCTGAGAACATGTCCCTCCACTTTTGTAAGTGATAAGATGTTCCTCTCTTTTCTTAAACCATGTATTGGCTATAGAAAGATCCAAAGCCTCCGAAAACTCCAAGATGGATTTACCCTCCCCATTCATCTCCCCTAGGCCAAAACCCCCATGCACCCCCTCAAAACCTCTAGTCACGCTACCTACATGTCCATTGAGATCCCCTCCTAGGAAAACTTTCTCTCCTTGGGGTATATCCTGAAGTACCCCTTCTAGATCCTCCCAAAATTTTACCTTAAAGTGTTCTGCTAACCCAACCTGAGGTGCGTACCCACTAATAACATTAAAGGTGTCCTCTCCCACTACCAATTTTAAGACTATGATACGATCTCCTACTCTTCTTACATCCACGACATCCTTCTTCCACTCCTTGTCCACAATAATCCCTACCCCATTTCTTGATCTGATTTTTCCCGTATACCACAGCTTAAATCCCGAGTTGTCTAATTCTTTCGCTTTTTCACTTGTCCACTTAGTTTCTTGTAGGCACATAAAATTGATCTTCCTCATCACCATAACATCCACTATTTCCATAGATTTTCCAGTAAGTGTGCCTATATTCCATGTACCAAAGCGAATCCTCCTGTCATGAACTAGCTTCTTTACCCACACCCGTTCACGAAAATGTGGGAACCCTTGCTTACTTTTCACTACATCCGGGCGGCGATGCAGCGGCCCTTGCTCTTTTGACACTGTACTCGAGCCATACAGCGCGTTGCTTCCGGGCAACGACCTAGCATTCACATTATTACGTAATTGATCCATGTCATAGAGATTCGACAAAGTTTAACGTTGGCTGTCGAAAGCCTAACACAACCCTCTCCTTTTATCCGGGCTTGGGACCGGCTAAGAATAGCAAAGCTAACCTAGGCAGGATTAAGTTAATATAGTACATAGAACAAATATTTATAAATACAAAAATAAACATTCAACTTCAAACATTGAATTATTTATAAATATAAAAATAGTCATTTCCACTGCCTTTCTTATTTCCTATTACAATAGAAAAACAAGGAAAATTAAATAATACTGTATTCATCTTTATTTTGCATTTACTTCTTAAGTTTTCAATCAATGCAAATCAACGACACAATTTGTGTTAAAAACGGTTAAACAAAATTAAATAATATTGTATTATAGATTTGTGATTTAATTGTTCATCACAACAATATTAAAAATGGTTAAACATAATTTCCGATGGTTTGTCAGCTTCAATGGAACCGATTGGAAAGTTACAAAACCACTTGAAGTTTTTGTCAGTTTTAATAGTATTGTGGTCTTGATTTATAGTTTTGTCTAGATAAATATGAAGAAAAATTGGGAAGCAAAATATAAACACACAAAATATGTAAGTCACACAAAAGAAAAATGACACACAAATACATTAAATAAAAATGAGTCTTTAAAATTTACCTGAAAAATGAGGCCTGCGTGGACCACCACGGTATCCATCACGGTCACTGCCGAATCACCTCTGAATCAAACAAACACACCTTACAATTTAACAAAACCGTAAAGCACAAGAGGAGACAACAACGTTAATTAACGGACCTTGGAAGAGGTATTTGCATATCTCTTTACGGTTCTTCTCGGGAATGATCTGCACAAAAACAAATCAAATTAGGGCAAGCATAAGCTGATTCCACCATTATTACCTATGAAAGAGCTAAGAGGACCAAGTTCGTTCGGATACCATGGTTGCTACGGTGGGTGAAGCGGCAACGGAAACAAGCTCAGCTGCTGCTACCACACTATGCGCGATATAAAACCCTAATTCTGCTTTCTTCCCATTTTATAATGAACTTCTCTTAACGAGTTACGGCTTACATTTTGGGCCTATACATGGCCCGAGTTTGAGAGTTACTATTGGCAAGTACCCACATGGTGCCTTTTGACAAAATCCCTAAAATGTCATTTTGACAACAATATAACAAAATCTTATTCAGCTGTTATATGGGAGTGAAAAATAAAACAAATTTTATAAAATCCCTAATTCAGTTGTTATATTGTGTAATATTTTTTGATTAATTTTAAATGCAAGTTATATTTTTTAAAAAGAAATAAAATAAATTTTGATATACCTCCCATTAAATTATGAAACCTTGTATATTTTCTGGTAATTTAAATAAACAAAAATATTTATTATATATATATATATATATATATATTATAATGTCAGACAACATTCTTTTATATAATTATTTTTTTCTATTTTAAATTAATCTTAATTATCTTAATTAAGACATATATATGTGTGGATAATAATTAATTTAATTATTTTTAATCAGAATATATAATTATTCAAATTATCTCAATTATTATATTTAAATAATTCTATGAATTAAAAATATAAAAAGTTTCTCTAAAATTTTCTTGCTCAATTGCATAAAATGTCCCTATAATTTTATTATAATAAAAAATTTAAAATAATCTTAATTACCTTAATTAAAACATATACTAATAATAATGACTTTAATTATTTCACATTAGAAAATATACTTATTCTAATTACCTTAATTACTATATAAGAAGTTTAAAACCATCTTAATAACGTTAACAAAAACATATACCTGAGTTACTAACAATTGATTCAATTATTTCAAATTAGAAGATGATTCTGATTACCTTAATTACTATATTAATATAATTCTATGAATTAACAAATAAAGAATAAAATCTCTAAAAATGAACAATTTAATTGTATAAGTTTTCCCTCTCAAACTTATTTACTTTTATTATTATTATAAAGATAAAGATAAAAATATTCTTAATCATACCATAAGATTACAATCGGTGCATAAAAAACTCATTATAAAATTATGATTAGCAAGTGTACATATAAATTGTTTGACTAACCAGATCAAGAAAGAAGATCCGAATCAGATCCAAGCATGGGAATATTAATAAGAACATTATTCTTGTCACAACCTGGGAATATCAAGAACAGCAACACTGCTACTAGCTATATATATATATATATATATATATAACAAAAGGTGAAGATATCAAACAACAGGTGGCACTCCAGTCGAGCTTGTTGAGCCAACTAAGCTATGCATCTAAAGATTCTAAACTTGATTTGGTTTCATAACTAGTATAAGGTGCATTGAATAGAAAAGAGATTCAAAGAATCATTTGCAGAAATCAAGTTGTAATCACAAGTATACAAATTAGGAGTAAGGCAAATAATATTTCAGATTATAATTAACAAGATCCTATCAGCAGTTGTGGTTATGTAATTCCTGACACTCAATTCAGTAATTTAGTTATACATACATAGAGGAGCATAACTCATCCAAGTATAAGTATTTTAGTTATTACACCCAAATTACTTCACCCAATAGATATTTTACGGCTTTTATAATTTGGGACAGCAATCTATGTAGCATTCCATTTGAACCAGAAAATTAGATAGCCTGCTCAAAAATATAAGTGCATCATAGTACCTTGCGTATGGCAGCAGTAGTGTTGCCAGCAGCATCAAGGGCATCAGTTCTCTCACGAATACAATGGCTCATGCCTGCCATCTCAGCAATACCTCCTGCATTGTCACTGATTGGCCCATAGGCATCAATAGCCAACCCTGTCGCAATGGTGCTCAGCATCCCAAGGGCAGCCATAGCAATGCCATACATTGCAGCAAAAGTAAAACTCACAAAAATGCTGATTGCAATGGCAAAAATAGGAATAATGATAGACTTGTATCCCAGAGCAAGGCCAAAGATGACATTGGTTGCTTCTTCAAAAATAAGAAACCAATAAGCTCGTACACAAAATCATAATACAATCTTAAATTTATCTACATCTTCAGAATAGTCAGAATCAGAAATAAGAGAAAAACACTGCAGAGGTCGGGGTCCATTTTTTTTTCCAATCCTCTGCTAACCACAAACTTGTTAGCCATTTTAGCTAAAGACTGGAGAGTCCCATGGAAAAGGTTAATGTCATTATCCTACTTGTACTTAAAACACTCTTACTGATTCTGTGAATCATGCTCATGACTAACAGCATATATTCCATGGATGCTTCTTTAACTTCTTCCAAATTATCATCAGGCTTCACCACATATTAATCAGTGCCAAGAATGGCATGTTCAAGGCCCTGAATAAAAAGAAAGCTTAGACATTTGTAAGAATAAGACAATTGGATAAAAAAATAGCATAAAAAGAGGTCAATTTAATATCACAAAGAAGCACTTGGGCAGTGATTTTTATACCTATTGCAGCTTTCATTTCTTTGTTATGCAGATATGTTCCCTGAAATAAGACCATCATTACTGAGTTGAGACCTTTAACACATCCTACACTCCCTCTGCCTAAATTGAATTTATCGTTATAAAAAATATTGCACAGTAAACAAATTATTGATGTTGATATACATGGATGAGATATTCACTTATTCAAATAGTTTTCTTGTCAAAATTAATCATCCAAGACCCACCCCACCACAGTAGTTGAAGACATGTTCCAATTTTTTCAGAATTCAAACACATTCTTCTTTATCCCACTCTCTCTCTTCGTGAGGTGGGTATCCTCGAACAGCCCAACGAGATAGGCCTCACCGGCTTCCTGAATAGCAGACACAACACTGAGCATAGCTTAATTCGAGAATCGTCTTAAAACTACCACAAACCCTCATTCAAGTATTAAATGTTAAAGCGAAAAATATAAAGAGGAACCACACACCTTCGAAAGTGAGGGGAAGCCCACGGCGGGAATCGCGCAGGACGTGCTGCTCGTTTAGGGATTAGGTGACTCCGACGTGGCGGCACTGCAGAGGAGGTCACGGCGGCACGTACGACAGAGGAGATCAAAGGCACAGGACGAGAGGTATGGCAACGGAGCTACGACAGCAGAGGAGCCACCGAAAACCGCCGAAATGGGTAAACCTTCTTGTGGCGCTTCCGTTCTCGAGCCTCGCAGATTCTTCGCGAGACCCATAGATCAAAATTGCGCAAAACGAAAAAAAAACAAAGCCAATGAGAATAAGAGAAACAGAAATATGTAGCGTTATGGACGTGATTCGATGAAGGGTAAAAGGGTTGAAGCTTCTCGTGGCTTCCTCTATCTGCGAGGAAGAAATAAAAAATGCAAAATTTGTGTTTGTGTATTAGTTGCCGAAGTGGCAAAGATTTTCCACATTCAAAGTCTTCGAAGACTGGGTGAAGACGGAGGAAATCGATCAACAGTGGAAAGGGACGGCTGTAGGTAGTATCGAAATGGAATCCCTAATGTAATTTCAGGGAAATAAAGCCAAGGCGGTTCTCTCAAAACCCATCGTTGAATTTTTTCTTATAATTACAAAAATACCACCCTGGTATATTCTAAGACGGTTTTTGATAACCGCCTTAGAATTTACGTTGTAAAAAATTATTCTCAGTTTTATAATTACAAGTTTGTCACCGCACCATTTTTTAAGGCGGTTCCAAATAACCGACTTAAAAAGTGCGTCGTAAAAAAGCACTTTTCTAGTAGTGTAAGAAAAATAATACGTATTCCCTTACACAAAAACAGGTTTAATCCCAAATGGTACATATCCTAATTGAAATTAAAAATGGTATACGACCAAGGTTTAGAATTTGGATCGTTGATGGACATATGAGAGAACAGCACCATGAATTATATGACGCTGAATTGGATAGAACTAACACATACGCATAATTTTTTTCATTCACATTAGAAAAATGACAACTTTTTGTGTCCTAGGAATAGTAACGCATATAATTTACAGCATTTTTTTATGAGAAGTTAAGTTTTAGGCTACCAGAACATGACAGAAGTCTATTCAAACGGTTATAATGTCCAGAAAAGAAATCATTAAATATTCAGATCACTCAGAAAAAATTAAATTAAAATATTCACACAATTATACTTTGTTGAAACTGGTTAGTGTGTTATGTGCATCCATGTCACACTGATCAACCTCAAAGGTTAATTTTGTAACACCTGTTTAGTAACATAATTTTATTGGAATGCTAATGATATGTTTTTAAATACACTCTACAACCGATTTAAACTTATTCCAAATTATTAATTTTAGCAAATCCTATCTTTAAATTAGTGTTTTTCAATAAATTTCAGTCAATTATAAAGAGATGTTGGAAAGCTAGTGTCATTGAGAGTCTTCCTAGCATTTTTACTTAAAATGATATATTTTATTACATTAAGTGATGGCAGGATTTAATGTAAAGATAGTCAATGAGAATGTTCATAGCATTTTTCTTAAAAATGATATGTTTTATTACATTATATGAATTAATTTTAATAAATCTAAAAAAGATGTATCATATTTGTTTATTCAATTTAGTCATGTTATAATGTATCATTTAGTTTATACCTAAAAAAAATATTCACACAAATATTCATATTTAATGATGTCTCTAAAAACTAGCAAATATACATAATATGTATATGTAATCTTTCTAAAGATTTTATATAATTTTATTTTTCATAACTTCTTTTCCACTTTGTTTTTTTTTTCTTTCTTTGTATGAGATGAATTGATTTTGACTCAATTTGATTCATTTTTAGTCCTGACTATAAGTATTGTATTTGAAATGAATTCAAAAATCTAACTTATCTATTTATATTTGAAAAAAAACGAAAAAAAGAAATCAATCCATCATATGTCCAAGTAACCAGCAAGTATTTGTCTTCCCATGATTATTTTCTATAATAACAGTAGCACACAAGACCCTTTTTAATTTGATTGTAACAATATTTTATAGATGTTATCAATTAGAATATTGATCTATCATCTTCTATTTGAATTGGGCTCTCCATTTTATGGGACAGGCCAAATCAATGACTGAGTTAGATCCTTAGAAATGCTTTTCAGTTGCATGACGTTCATTCATGATCATACATATGTCTTCAAATTTTTAACGAATGCTTTATGAATAAAACCTCAAATGGATCACAAAAAATGAACAGATTGGTCGGATTGATTCTTGATATAAGTAAATAATACTCGTGGTCCTTGAATTTAACATTTTTCCATTAAATCAATTCCTCAATTACTATATATATTAAGAAACATTAACTAAAAGGGTGATATCCCATGTTATGTTAAGTGCCTTGTTGGGTGTCTACTGAGGTACACTCCATAACTTGTAGACCAATAAATTAAAATCACTTCATTTTTCTCTTATAAACATAATTTCTTCTTGTAATTATGATCCATATGGTTCTCTTCCTATGCTACATGAAATAAATATCATCTTAACTCTTTTTTTTTTTTTTTGCACAGCAAAAGAGGGATATATATGAATATAAATCTGAATTTATGTTGTCAAGAAATGTGCGCAAACAATAACCAGACGGTCGATTTACATAGAAGAGAAGTTTATTGGCCCACTTCTAAATAAAGCCAGCAAACCACAAAAACTCAATTGTTGCATGTAATACAATTATAACAACAGAAAACACACATAGAATACTACATATCGCAACAACTCAATACAAAGCTAGGGAAAAATAATCTTTTGTACCAAAATCCCAATCTATTTTTTTTGTTTCTTTAAACTTTATTTCTCTATATATAGGAGTTTGCTATAACTTACACTCATTTTAAGAAGTAGTTAGCAAGCTATAATTACAAAACAAAAAAATACACCCACTTATTATTACAAATGATAAATATTTAACTTAATTCATTAATAAAAATATGAATTTAATATTGTTCACTTAACATTCTCATAAAAATCAATTTTTATAAAAATGTGATTGAATTTTTATAAATAAAATATTATTGTTAACATCAATTATAAAATAGTCAATGTTGTAAATTTTCCTAAACATTATTATTTTAAAATTTATGTTGTGAGTGCTAAGTTAACATTGACTTTCCATAAAACTTATATTGATATTTTTTTTTTTTGCTTAAGATGGGTTTGTTAAAACCGATCATGTCAATGTTTTTTTAATATCAACTTCACTCTATCTGGTCATTCCTTCCCCTAGCTCCTTCGAAAACTTTTGTTCCCTCTCTTAGTTGTTCAAAACCCTCAAACCAAACCCCTCCGTTGCCACAATCTCTTCTCCCAAATCCTATGGCGGCTACCTCTTCTCTCACCCAAAACCTCCCCCTTTATTCTCGACACTAATTTTCCTCTAACCCCAACCCTCGTATGGTTCACCTGCAACCTATGCTCCCACTACAACTTTCAAAACATCAACATGAATTGTTGTCACCTACACTGATGTCCTCCGTCGCCGTCATCAAAGTGGCCATTTCCTGGTACCCTATCCGCCATCTTCTTTGCATCTTTTTTTGTCATTGCTTCTCTTGGAGATTCTGTAGTTGCCACCACAGTCTCGTAGGGTGACCTAGCTCCACTCAAGGAGTTGCACGTGACCCCTAACACCGTAGTTAGGAAATGGTTTCCTTTTATTTGGTGCTACATCATTTTTCCATTAAATGCCCTAATGAGCCTTTGGTCACAACATACACTTCTGATTCTGGTTGCTGCCTAAGTAAAGATAGCTTCTTCTTTGTTGTATGAGGAATCACAAGGAATCAGAACCTTAAGCTTTGGGCTGCTGATTTTTTTTTCTCAAAACTGAAACACAAATGGGGTAAACATATAGTAAATCTAACATCTGCAAGAAGTCTGAATTTTATGTTGCAGTCTTTTACAAAAATAAAATTAGCGTCAATCAGTCTTTTCCTTGCAAATATATTACTGAATTTCATCTTTAAAGACTTCTATTTGAATCAATTATTATCTTATATCAAATATGGTTTGTCAAATCTTTTTGAGAAAAAAAAAGCTAGGAATGAGTGCAGTAACCATCTTCCAAGTCCCAGACGAGGACCTTCCTATCAACTCCACTAGTGTTGGAAACTTAGATAATAGCAAGTGCTAGTGACTAAAGGGAAGAAGAAAAGATCATAGAATATGCAAGGAAAAAAAGAAAATCCCCTACTGATTTCCTTCATGAGATAAAAAAAGGGCAGATGAAAATGAATGGGAATCGATAAAGGTTTTTTTCTACGATAATGACATTCTGCTAATCCTGCTTATAGGAACCCATCCCTTTTTTGTTATAAGGTCAACTTCTTTCATTATTATATATATGAGAATAAGGGCTAATAACAGATGATAAAAGAAAAAATTCAACCAATATATAACTGAGGTATTTGTGTGACCTTAATAACCTGGGATATCGTTGGAGTTATACTTTGTTCTATCCCCAATCATCTTAGAAGAAATTATATTGTTCTTGGTTTTTTAAAGTATAATATATGCTAAATATATAATGACTCTTTCTTTTGTAAAAACTATAAAATGTAGTATTTCTATGTTCAAGTCCTGATAAAGTTTTTTTATTACATTTGTTCATCAATGGCATTATTTCTTTTTATTTCCATTCATCATGAGATTTTTAGAGGATTTGTGTTACTCTCCTTGTCATAGTGGAACCACATTGCTTTCATTCCATTTACTTATAGTTCTACAATTGATTTGATCCTGCAGACCTGCACTTTTGCATAGCACATATACCTTGACATTTTGTGTAGTTCAATTTTTAACATAACGACTTCTATTATATTTTAGTTTAACCCCTGCGATAGAATTGGTACAAATGTGTTATGCCATTATTAGTCATTCATTAGACTTTTTTCTCTGCCCAACTATAAATATTTTTCTTATCAATGACATGGAACGTTATAGTAATAATATAACTGGGGAAATCCCACTCAAGCTTGGAGGTTTGACAAACTTGGTGAACTTGGATCTTTACATGAATGACATTGTGGCTGAAACAGTGAATCTATAGTTGTAGACAGATTTTTGAAACCTTGATCTGTTGACTTTTTTCATTTTAATTTAATTCATTTTACTAAGCCTGGTATTATTAAAATTTAAAACTAAAACTCTTACAAGTTAATTATAAACTTTCTCTAGTTTACTTTGAAGTGGTAATGCTCTATCATACAACCCCTTTACTTTCATTTTTGTCCTTTTGTGTCATCATTTTGCTTAGCGAAATTCTTGCTTAGTTGATATTAGTCACTGGATTAAGATTGCATGCCTTCAAAGATCATATTTATTACTCCCGTGGCTAGAAGAAGCAAACTTGTGTGACATGGAATGTTTGGGCTATGATTTGATTTACCTTTTATTATGAGCCTTGGTCTACTAAAAATTGCTTCTTTGTTCTTTGTTTCTTTTATTTTAATACCAGATTGTGGAGGTGTGGAGTATGCAAGAAATTCTAAACACTTTTCCTAAACATAAAAAGCCTTATTTCCAACAATGGATTATCTCCTAGTAACCTTGTTGATATACTAAAGTCAGATTATTTACTTCATTTTCTGCAATTGTATTTAACTTTACGTGGTTACGTTATTAACCTATAATACTATTCCAATTGTACACTAAAGTCACTTTACGTGGATCATCTCATTTTTAACCTATAATACATTATTATCCTATAAAAACAAAAATACTATCCTTGGAGCCACGGATAGAGCTAGTAGTTGCAAGAAACAAAGCAAACGACGGGTAACTCATATTTATGTTAGAAATTCTGTTATTCTTGTTTTTGTTGTCTAGGGAGTGTATTTTTATTATCATGGATAGTCTGTAACTATGCTAATTTCTATTGATTTTTTGTCTTCCTACTTCCTATTGATTTATAAAAATAGAAGACTATCCTTGGAGCCATTAATAGGACAAGTATCTAAGTTCAACTACTGAATTCCATAGATGGCAGAGAGGTGAGCTAAATATTTAGCAGCTCTATTAGACATGATTGTTATGATTACTACTTAGGGTGTAAAAATGATTAATTCAATTTATGATGGCTGACCTTTTTCTGCTATTTCATGATATGATTATTACGTAACTAAGTTCAACCATTTGGTTTTATTTGTGAACAGAGAAACATCATTAGAAGATAAGTATTCAATTCAATCATATGATTTTGTTTTCTTGATTTGAGAATGTGTTCTCTTAATCATGAGATTTGAAAGAAAAGGAGAAATTAAGAGTGTATGGACCTTTTTTCTAAGAGTATAAAGAACTTTGAAATTGCAATCAGCTTATGTTATTATGATGTTAGGTATCAACTTAGAAAGCACATTTTAAATTTATTATATCTTATGGAAACTTCTATTTTTTGTTGCATAATTGTGTTTAAGCTTGGCAATCTGTTTTTTAAAAATTGTAAGGGTACTTGATGCAGTGAATACATGATGAACTGCTCCAACTAGCAAATAGAACTATTTTTTGCCTCTTGCTCAAGTCAATTTTCTGGTAGTGCACTTGATTTGCTTGAGCTCTTGTTTCATAAAGTATGATTCTTCTGCTTTAGTCATCCTACGTACCTTTTTCTTGGTGTTGAACTAAGCTATTCTTATTCAGGTATTTTAATGGAAAGTGCTCATTACTAGACGAGTTCCTATCTTAATTTGACAAAGCAGGATCTAAACTTCTGATTTGGGAACTTCTTCTATACTTGATGGATCAGCAAGAGTATATAATTAGATTTGCTAGCTGATGTACATGTACAAGTGGAGAAAAGCATTTACATATGTTACTCTATGCTACTATATTGAGATGCTTGCTCTTACTACTATTTTCACGTGAGGTGGTCATGCAAAGGGAGAATATCATAAAGACTATAAATATATTTCGATTTTAGACGCCTAAGAAAAATTCATTTAATGTCATTGTTTCATTTTAATGCTATTGTTTCATGAGAAAGAAAACCCCATATATATCTGGCTTATGCTTGCATAGTGAACAACATTTAATGCCATTATTTCATTTTAATAGTGTAGATCTTACCTGACATTTATATATAAAATTTTCTTTTTTGATATTGTTATGACATCATTTAGTTAACTATTTGTAAATGTAATAGTAATTCCAATATAAATATATATTGTATCACTAAAACTGCTTGGGACTGGTTATGTTTTGAAGGATAAATTATCTTTTTAATCCATAAATTACTTAAATTTTTTGGTTTTAGTCCCTTAACTTTTTGTTCATCCTTAATTTTAGTCCTTTAACATTTTTCCATCGTTACTTGTAATCCTTTTAAGGGACTAAAAGTAAGAACGGAAAAAAAAATTAAGGGACTAAACATTAAAGACGAAATAAAAAGTTAAAGAATAAAAATTTGATTAAAAAAGTTTGGGGGACTAAAAACAAACATTTTAAAAAGTTTAAGGACTAAAAGATAGTAAATCCTACTTTGAATTATAGGTTGAGTTTATTGTAAGAACCAAAAAAAACATTTTAATAAAATGACAATTTACATCGGTTTTGTCAAAATTCATATTGAAATGTGTTATACAAGATCGATATGTGCTATACAACATCCATTTTAATCAAAACCAATGTGGCATAGTACATTTCAACATCGTTTTTGACAAATCCAATATCGCATAGCACATTCAACATCTGTTTTACTAAAATGGATGTTGTATATGATTTTTAACATCAGTCTATAGAAATCACTTTACATATTATACAGTTTTGACCACAAATTAGTAGGGGTGGTCATAGTTTGGTCATTTAAATAACCATAACAATAACTAAAAAATATTGAGATTATAAGTATTTATAATAACTATAACTACTTATAATTTGCTATAACTGGTTATTGATTTTAAAAACTGGTTTGATAAGCGTTTTTGAATATACTTTCTTTGGTCTGAAATATACAGAAAAACTAAAACATTTTTCATGGTCTCAAATATAAGAAAATTAAAACTAACTTTACCTTATTTAATGATGTTATCTTTAAAATATCTTTCATTTAATGGAGATGTTAGTTTCAATGACTTTTTTCTCATCTTGATATCAAACTCCAATGAAGGGTAAATTGAAAAAATATAAATTTAATTTAAATTTATGCAATTAAATTTGGTTAACTAACTTTCTTATTAGTGTATCATTTTTTTTCTTATATTTGAGACCAGAGATAATAATTAATTATTTGAAATAAAAATAAATTATATCTAGATAAGTTATATAACCGGTTATGGATAAATATAAAAATAAGTAATTTGAAATAATCATTTCTATAAAATTAGTTATAGTTTTATAACTACTTTTATTATTATTATTATTATTATTATTATTATTATTATTATTATTATTATTATTATGAAAGCAGGAAAAAAGTAGATCGAATATGGGCATTTGAGGGGAACAATTAATCCCTCTTATTTGGTATCACTAATTTTATTAGCATTGTCAAACACTTTTTTTTTTTAAATAGGAAAAGAATTTTTTATGAAAACATTCTGATCTTATTTCATGATGTGCAACGATTTACAACAGGCAGCAAAATTATAACATTTACACATGTCCCAGTCCCACAAATAAGATACAAAGCATTCCCATCTGTCAATACAATTGGTTTGTCAAGTTACATTAATTTATTCCCAAATACTTCTTAATTAATAACTAATATGTCAAGCAAAAGTAGCTATATATATGATAGTAAAAGGTTGTTTTGAGTGACTAAAACCCCAAACACATCCACTGCTCTTTTGCCAAGTTTGCACTCCCAACACATTAAGTTTGTAGCCCTTGTAGTTTGAGAATCCATCACAACCAAAATGACTGACGACAACTCTACCACGTTGAGTGAAACCATAAAGTTAATACTTTTAGACGACCATAGCGTCACTTCTGTGTTGTCATCACCATCACTGTTAGAACAAAGGATGAAAGTTTGAAAAGAAAAGGAAAAAAAAAGTTTCAAGTCCTACATCGCTCAGGATAAACACCTGAATAGTATTTCACTCCCTATATATAGAGAGCTCATTTCTTCATTTTTCCTTGTCCCAGTTGAGAAGCATTTCCTCAACTTTTCTTTCTCCCTCCCTTTTTTCAGCCGATATGCATTTCCGGCAAACTTCTCCCTCTTTCTTTCTGTCGCTCTATAATTTCGGTTGGCTATAAGAGTGACTTTTTAAGTCATAATTTCGGTTGGCTATAAGAGTGACGTTTTAAGTCATATTTTCGGTTGGCTATAATAGTGACTTTTCAAGTCATATTTTCGGGTGGCTTTAGAGTGACTTTTCAAGTCATACAAGAGGGTGTAATTCTAGAAAGGTTCCCTCAGTGTAGTGGGAATCTTATACAGTGATCTAGGCTGTTTTATCCTGGGGACTTCGTGGTTGATAGTCTGCTTGCACAATTTTTGGCAGTTCCACGAAACGTCTTAAAGAAAGCAACATTGTCCGCGACTCAGCCAGTAATTTTTTCGGTTTGCCATAAACTATTGTTACAACAATTTTAAGACGGTTTCGGTTCTGCTAGGGCTACCGTAGATATTATTGGCTCGAACAACAACGACCTCAACAAACCTTTTAGGTTTGAAGGGTATCATTTCAAACGTTGGCAACAAAAGATGATGTTTTCTTTAACTATGAGAAAAGTTGCCTATATTTTGAACATTGATATTCCGGTGGTACCTGAGGATGCTGAGAAGGAAGTGAAGGATAAAATGACTATGGAATTAGCTCTCTAGAATGAAAATGATTACCTATGCAAGAATTTCATTCTGAATGGGTTAGCTGATGATCTCTATGATTATTATAGCCCATATAAGTCTGCCAAATTAGTTTGGCTGGCTTTGGAAATGAAGTATGATACTGAGGAAGCTGGGACTAAAAAGTATGTTGTTAGCCGCTACCTCAAGTATCAAATGACTGATGATAAATCAGTAGAGTCTCAATCCCATGAGATACAGAAAATTGCTCATGATATCATATCAGAGGGTATGGCATTGGATGAGCAATTTCAGGTTGCTGTCATCATAGACAAACTGCATCCTGGCTGGAAGGATTTCAAAAACCTTCTCAGACACAAGACCAAAGAATTCTCTTTGGAGTCTCTGATCACATGCCTGCGCATTGAGGAAGAGGCACGCAGACAAGATCAGAAAGATGAAGTGTTGGTTGTGTCTCACAACAACACTAAAAGGAAGAACAAAGGTGCAGTTCTGAAGCCTATTGGCAAAAACTTTAAGAATCAGAATCGCAATGTGAGCAATACCTCCAACCGCAACAAGAACCCCCCAAGGGTCCAACATGCTAGACAACATCCACCTGCCAAGAATAATCCCAGTGAGTCATTCCTCTGCTACAATTGTGGCAAACCGGGACATATGGCACGTAAATGTAGAAGTCCTTCAATGACAAGTGCTCCCCAGGCTAACATGACTCAAGAGCCATACATAGCTGTGATAACTGAGATTAATATGATTGGAAGATCGGATGGATGGTGGGTAGACACTGGCGCCTCCCGCTATGTCTGCTATGATCGTGTTATGTTTAAAACATACACGAATGTTGAAAATAAGAAAGTGTTGTTGGGTGATTCCCACACCACTACTGTTGCTGGAACAGGAGATGTTGAACTGAAGTTTACCTCTAGAAAGACTTTGATTCTCAAAGATGTGATGCATACTCCAGAGATGAGAAAGAATCTGGTTTCTGGTTTTCTTTTAAACAAGGCTGGGTTTACTCAGACCATAGGTGCAGATTTATTTACTTTGACCAAGAATGGGGTATTTGTAGGGAAAGGGTACGCCATTGATGGCATGTTCAAATTGAATCTTGATATTAATAAAGTTTCTCCTTCTGCTTACATGCTGTGTGATTTTGATATCTGGCATTCTAGACTTTGTCATATAAATAGTCGTTGCATATCTAACTTGAGTAACTTGGGTTTTATTCCAAAGCTATCTTCAAATAACTTTAAAAAATGTGTTTTTTGCAGTCAATCTAAAATAACTAAGAAATCACATAAATCAGTAGTTAAAGAATCTGAGCCATTGGATTTAATACATTCTGATATATGTGAATTTGATGGAGCGTTGACCAGAAATGTATATCTTATGAAAAATAAAAGTGAAGCGCTTGACATGTGTAAGTTATTTGTAACAGAAATTGAAAATCAATTCAATAAGAAAATTAAGAAACTTCGAAGTGATAAAGGCACAGAGTATGATTCCAGTTTGCTTAATGAGTTTTATAATTTGCATGGAATCATACATGAGACGACTGCTCCATATTTACCTGAAATGAATGGTAAAGCTGAAAGAAAGAACAGAACTTTTACAGAATTAGTTGTAGCTACTATGTTGAGTTCTAGTGCAACATCTTTTTGGTGGGGCGAAATTTTGTTAACTGTTTCTTATGTGCTAAATAGAATCCCCAAATCAAAAAGCAAGACATCTCCCTATGAGATATTAAAGAAAAGACAACCAAATTTGTCTTATTTGAGAACTTGGGAATGTTTGGCCTATGTAAGGATCCCAGACCCTAAGAGGGTTAAACTTGCAAGTAGAGCCTATGAATGTGTGTTCATTGGTTATGCTATTAATAGCAAAGCGTATAGGTTTTATGACCTAAACCCAAAAGTGATCATAGAGTCAAATGATGCTGATTTTTATGAAAATAAATTTCCTTTTAAATTAAGGGATAGTGGGGGTACTTCATCCAGTTATCTTCCTACTATTAGTAGTGAAAATCTTGCACAACCAGAACCAGATATAGAGCCTCGAAGAGGTAAGAGAGCAAGAATTGCTAAAGATTATGGGCCCGATTATATGGCCTATACATTAGAGGAGGATCCATCAAACCTCCAAGAAGCTTTGTCTTCTTTGGATGCTGACTTGTGGAAAGAAGCCATTAATGATGAGAAGGATTCTTTAGAATCTAACAAGACATGACATTTAGTAGACTTGCCTCCTGGTTGCAAACCAATTGGTTGTAAATGAATCTTGAAAAAGAAACTAAAACCTGATGGTACTGTGGATAAATACAAAGCTCGCCTTGTAGCCAAGGGTTTTAGACAAAGAGAGAATGTAGATTTCTTTGACACCTTTTCACTAGTCACTAGAATAACATCTATTCGGGTGCTAATATCTCTTGTTGCTATTCATAGTCTAGTGGTACACCAAATGGATGTTAAAACTGCTTTTTTAAATGGTGAATTGGAAGAGGAAATCTATATGGAACAACCTGAAGGGTTTGTGATTCATGGACAAGAAGATAAAGTTTGCAAGTTAGATAAATCTTTGTATGGTCTAAAACAATCACCTAAGCAGTGGCATGAAAAGTTTGATAACTTAATAGTCTCGAATGGGTTTAAGGTGAATGAAAATGACAAATGCATTTACTACAAATCTGTAAATAATATTTGCACTATCATATGTGTAAATGTCGTTGACCTTCTCATATTTGGTTCAAAGATTCATGTAGTGAACGATGTGAAATCATTGTTGTGTAACAACTTTGATATGAAAGACCTCGGAGAAGCAAGTATAATAATTGGTATTAAGATTACTAGGTCAAAAGAGGGAATTTCTCTGGATCAATCTCACTACATTGAGAAGATCTTAAAGAAATATGACTACTTTGACTGTAAACCTGCTAGTACACCATATGATCCAAGTGTAAAACTGTTTAAGAACACTGGTGAAGGTATACGACAAACTAAGTATGCAAGTATCATTGGCAGCCTTAGGTATGCCACTGATTGTACTAGACCAGACATAGCCTATGTTATGGGATTATTATGCAGGTTTACCAGTAGACCTAGTATGGAGCACTGGCACGCTATTGAAAGGGTAATGAGGTACCTTAAAAGAACCATAAACCTTGGATTACATTATAAAAGGTTTCTCGTTGTACTTGAAGGATACAGCGATGCAGATTGGAACACTCTTTCAGATGATTCCAAAGCAACCAACGACTATATATTTAGCATAGCTAGCGGGGCTGTTTCTTGGAAGTCAAAGAAACAGACTATCTTAGCTCAGTCCACTATGGAATCTGAGATGATAGCACTAGCAACTGCTAGTGAGGAAGCAAGTTGGTTGAGAAGCTTACTTGCAGAGATTCCTTTATGAGAAAGATCGATACCAGTTGTGTTGATCCATTGCAATAGTACCGTGGCTATTGCAAAAATTGAGAACCGTTATTACAATGGTAAGAAACGACAGATACGTCGTAAGCACAACACTGTTAGAGAATTACTCTCAACAAGAGCTGTTAGAGTGGATCACGTATGCACTGATGATAATTTAGCAAATCCTTTGACGAAAGGATTAGCTAGAGAGAAAGTCCATAACACTTCTAAAAGAATGGGACTATTACCCTTACTGTGATCATCATTCATGATGGTAACCCGATCTAAATGACTCGAGATCCCAAGAACTAGGTTCAATGGGTAATAACAAGTTATGAAGTGATATGAGATGAACATGCTTTTATAAGTGAAAGTAGCATGATTCCTGAAGTAACAAGAGGATGAGTTATGAAAAAAAAATCATAATTCTTAATGAGATCTATACTCTATGTTGAGTGGAGTACCTAGGCTACAGGAGTACTCTTGATAGACTCACCTATGTGAATGTTGAAGTGGGGGCCGCTTCATATGAAATTTTGGGCAAAAATTTCTAGAGCGTTCACTATACCGGGATAGACGTGCATGGCCTTTAACGCACGTGCTTTATAGAATACACTTATAAAAAGGTTGTGTGTGGTTTGATGTCGGAGATAGAGTTCAAGACTTCGAGTCACTCTAGAAAAATCTGAATCTTACTCACTATGCAAAGGTTCAAGTTGTATGACACCTTTGTTTATGCACAATTTTATGAAATCCTCAAAAATCTTCTTTTCAAATTTCAAGTGGGGGATTGTTAGAACAAATGATGAAAGTTTGAAAAAAAAGGAAAAAAAAGGCTTCAAGTCCCCCATCGCTCAAGATAAACACTTGAATAGTGTTTCACTGCCTATATATAGAGAACTCATTTCTTCATTTTTCCTTGTCCCAGTTGAGAAGCATTTCCTCAACTTTTCTTTCTCCCTCCCATTTTTCAGCCGATGCATTTCCGGCAAACTATAAGAGTGACTTTTTAAGTCATAATTTTGGTTGACTATAAGAGTGACTTTTTAAGTCATATTTTCGGTTGGCTATAAGAGTGACGTTTTAAGTCATATTTTTGGTTGGCTATAATAGTAACTTTTCAAGTCATATTTTCGGGTGGCTTTAGAGTGACTTTTCAAGTCATACAAGAGGGTGTAATTCTAGAAAGGTTCCCTCAGTGCAGTGGGAATCTTATACAGTGATCTAGGCTGTTTTATCCTGGGGACTTCGTGATTGATAGTCTTCTTGCACAATTTTTGGCAGTGCCACAAAACGTCTTAAAGAAAACGACATTGTTCGCGACTCAGCCAGTAATTTTTTCGGTTTGTCATAAACTATTGTTACAACAATCACCACTAATGTGATCGCTCAAGCTACTTCACATGACCTTGGACCTCCTATTCATCATGGACAGGCCTGTCACATGCAACATTATAGATCAGGGTGTTGAGCCTCAATATAACTTGTTGCATGTTGATGGATGGGCTGTTGGACAGGAGGGTAAAGCCCCACTGCCTAGGTCATTGTTGACACTCAGCTTGCATGTATCTGATGCCGAAGTAGAAGTCACTACTCTTATACTTGGACCACCGGGTTCAGAGAAGGAAGCAATCGAGAAGGCAAAGCTGGATTTGCATTTGAAAATCTAGAGCATCTTCTAGTGGTTGGTCTGGTCTAGTTGTCATGTGTTTTACAATGAATTTTAATCAATTCGTCTATCTAGCTAGTTAGTTTCTTGTTGGTAAATTGAAAGAAAAGTGATATCAAATTCCATTTCTCAAAAGGATAAATTAAAATGACATGTGCGTTATATGACCATGGTTTGGATTGAACTGCACCCGTATCTGAAATGGTGGGTGCTAATGGACATATAAGAATATTTCATTTCACACTATACGAATTTGCACTCTCCAACATTTTCCTATTTCATTACACTTCAGGTCCAGAGAGAGAGAGAAACAAACATATATTCATTTTTCATTCCATGAACTTGAATTGTGTAGACTAAGATTTGCGCAAAGCTGCAAATATATTAAAAAAGGTCTAAATTTTTTTCTTTAACAATAGAAAATTGATAGCTTTATATTATGTTTCCTAGGAACAGTAATTTAGTTGATTGAATATTTACACAAACAGAAAATCACAGTCATCAATTTAAATGGTTGAGAGAAGAACTGCTAAAATATTCAGAAAACTACGGGAAAAAAGAAAGTAATATTCGCACAATTTTTTACTATTGTAATTGTCATCAATATTTAATGAAATAATAAATTATATCAAAGACATTTAAATAGGGGCATTTGTGGGAAGCAATTAATGCCATTATTTGAAATCATTTTTCTTTTATTGCAATTTGTTTGGGAAAAAAAAACTTCCTTTCCATTTATTACAATTCTATCACTGGTTTGGTAACTCTGGTTAATTAGTACAAGGTGGCAGTGTCAAAATGTCATCATATCAACCTCACATGTTTGGTAACCCTAGTTTAGTAACATTGGTTAGTTCAAGGAGGTATCACCATGATCAACCTCACAAGCATCTTTCATGATCACTACCACTAAGAATATTTCCATCACTGCCAAATTGAATGAAACAATAATGTAAATGGAGAGTGTTAATGCCACCAATTAACTTCCTTTTGGAATATAGCTCAATTACAACATTTATTACTTTTTCACACTTTGCAGAGGAGGATGCCAAAATATTTTTTTTTATTTTTTTATCAGCGATGCCAAAAGGGTGATGTAACCCTCTCAAGCTTGGTGCCAAATGTCGGCATGAAGTCACTCGTGAAGTAGGTTCTATAAGAGATTGTGTTTACAGTTCCTTGAACCTGATTGTTAATTTTACATTGAAGAATATGTGGGGATTTAAAAATAATAACACTTGTTTAAAGCTTATTGAGAAGGTGAATTCAATATCAAAATATTAGCACATTTGATCTTCTGCAACACTTATAGACTAGAGATTAGAGATTAATTCACATTTCGCAATCATGGTTAGCAACTCTTGGACAGCTTGTGGATTGATAGAACAAAAGTAATGTAAAGGCAAAAAGAACTTGACTAGAAACATATGTGATGAACTAAGGTCTACGCTAATACTGGCAAAAATGTCACTGTTTTTTTTTTTTAAATAATGCTTTTATAACCATTCTAAAAAGCTGTTCAAGATAATGTATTTTTGTACTAGTGATAGAAATTTACTATTTTTTTGCCAATTTTTATTTTTTTGTAAAACTTCATTGCAAGAATTTCCAGCCATTTTTTTGTAAGGAAAAAAGAGATTGCATGGATTACTACAATCCTATTACCAATATAAAGTGTGATCACTTAGAGGATTGAACAATAAAGGAAAGAACAAATTAATTACATTAACACCTCCTCAGATTTTTCTAATTACACATAATACCCACTTATTGAACAATCTTCCTTACAGGGGATGTCAGTATAATATTTCTCAAATAATTATGAGAAGTTAGTGTAATATAAAAGTGAGTGCCAATTTAATATTTCAAATAGCTATGGAAGTTAGTGTAGATATAAAAAAAAAGTGATATTGTTTGTATTTCAAAAAATAACTCAAGACATGCCATTTAATTTAATATGTATTACACTTGGACCGCACAACATCAACCTTAATAGGTCATGTGATCTACACATGCTCTTTAATAATTTTTTATTGGGCAAAAATACCCTGATCTTCTTCTTTTGAACATTGCAACTAGTAATGTTAGAAAAAAAAGGGATGCATTAAAGAACGTTGCAAGGGAATGCACGAGATCCTAAAGAGGACTTCATTTGTGAAACAATAGTTGTGTTTCTGATTTATTTTAAATTAATTTATATATTGAAATGTTATAAGCATGTTTGAGATCATATAATTGTGTTCTCTATCTCCTGATTCTTTGTTTTTTGGCATTTTGAGGTATTGGTGTTGGTGGATGCTGGGTTTGGTGTTTGAATGCAGTCTTGTGTTTATGTAGCCTTATGTCATTGTGTTTGGTGTTGGATTTTCATTTGTTGCCCCAAATTTTTGACTGAAGAAGTCCTATTTTTTTTTTGTTGCTTTTAGGATGTTTGTTGAAATGTCTCAATCAAGGGATGATTCTTCTTCAAGTGTAAGATGTTGAGGATGAGTATGAAAAAAAGATGACAAAGCTTCTTTAGTAATTTGTGAATCAATGAATCATTTAATTGCTAATGAATCAATGAGACATTTTAAATGAATAAAATTTGGCTTTAAACAAATCTGACCTCTATTGATAGTTATTCTAATTTTAAAGCTTCTTGTTCAAAATGAATAAAATTTGGGAAAAAAATAAAGATGACAAAGCTTCTTGTATAATTTAGTTAAAAATTGGCCTTAAACGAGTAATATGCATATTGATATTTTTGCCTGGTAACATCCATACTTCATAAAAACTATTTTAATAACTCAGAAAAAAAAATGTCACTAAAAATTATGTTACTTGTATTAATGGACGTCACTATATTCGTTGGTATTAACACGAAGCATAATCACTGAAACAAACCAAGTTAAATTATAATGACACCAAATTACACTCACTACCATTTGGTGGTTGAATTCATAGGCAACACTATATTCTAGTGGTTAAATTTAATATTCACACGTGTCACCTTACCACAATATTACAAAATATTAAATGTAATAAACCACATATACAGTGCTCTACATGCCAACACTTGAAATATTACAAATTTTCTACTAAAATATTGCATGGAAATAAACCACGTTGTATTAAGTGTATAATTTTGTCTTTACATAGGTAATAATCAAAAGCATTAGTGTTTCCAAAAAAAACATCAAAGATATATAGTATCCATTATCCCAAAAAAAAAAAAAAACTCATGCACAAGTATTGTTATACCAATTTCTATAATTCCCCCCTGCACAACTGTACTAAGTTGAGGCCAATCCACAAAATATAAGGCCCCATTCCTAAGCACCACATGTATGTGAACATATACCCAAAAAAAAAAAAAAACACTACCAGCCATAAAAATCGTCTCTATTTTCCAACTTTGTTAACTTTTTTTCTTGCTCTTGGCTTCTTCTTTTATTGCATAGCTCCATTAGTTTTAATGTTCTGTCCACTTGTAGAATTTGGATCAGTGTTTTCAGCTTGGACAGATTGAGTGGTAGCAACTAAAGTAGCATTTGGATCAATAGGAATTTCCTCTTCACTCGTTGCACCTTCAACAGTTGATTTCTATAATGAAAAAATTAATATGATAATAATTTTAGTTGATCAATTGGTAACTATAAAATACCAACCAATAATCATAAAGTTTAAAGTTACTATACAACCTTTTTTCTTTGCTCTTTTTCACTAGAGCCCTTTGACAAATCCAAGAGTTTTGTGCAAACTCATTACAAGTGGAACACCTGAGAGTGTTTGATCTCTTAGCCTCTTGTGTTCCTGAAGGTCTCTCAACATGAATTTTTTCTCTTGCTTTTCTAGGTCTACCTGTCATCCTTTTTAAAGCTGGAGCATCTATATTGGGATAGCCTCCCTTATTAGTAACATCAAGCTCAGGCATTGGATGAATAATTCCAGCATAAGCAAATATTAGCATAGAAATAGAGAATATTCTATGACAATACTTCTCAAATTTGTCCCTCTTATAAGCAATGCATGTCGAAGCATGTTTACATGGCAAGCCAGTTATATGCCAATATTTACAACCACAATAACTATCTTTCAACTTTACCACAAAATTAGTAAACTCATTCTTTACCTGATACTCATCATTGCCACCATGTGTGACAACACAATACCTCCCATCTTCCACAATTTTATCCAAGACACTTTTGACCCTAGGGGTAATAGTAAATTGGTAAGTTGCAGCCTTGTCTCTCCTATTGTCAAAAAGTGTCATTAATCTACAAATTATAGATTACAACATTGATAGGACAGTCTATTTCCTATCGTCCCAACCCAAGCATTAAACACTTCGCAGAAGTTTTTTGTTACATTGTCACTCTTGCATTGAGGGTCAAATGTGTGCCTAGCCCATGTATGCTTTGGTATGTCTTTATGTAAGAGCCAATCAGCAGGTTCTTTACTCAATTTCCTTATAGCACTAATAGCTTTTTCAAACATAAATTTATTATATGCCATAACACTGTTAGAGATAGGGGGAGCAACATGGTAAAAACCCTAAGGTTAAAGCTTGAAGTGGAGTTTTTAAAGAAATTTTTGCTTTTACATGCCTAACTCCTTTGAGTGACATTTGTATTGGTTGTTATCTTGATTGATGGATCTTAGTACATTTGATATATGTTTTGCATCATGCATCATCATTGTTTAGGTGAAGGAAATTTTCTAAGTTAGAAAAATTTCTCCAAAGGAAAAAACTCTCTATTTTAATCGATTACAACCAACTGTTTGAAGCTTTTAGAGTTGAGTCTCGTATTGGTTTAATCAATTACATATATCTCACAATCCATTACATTGTTATTTGAGACAATGACTAATTTAGTCAAGAGTCTCTGCTTTAATCGATTACCAAGTGGATTAATCGATTATTATTTCTCTCTCATTAAGTTTTTTAGATGTTAACAAGAACACACTACTACAAAAGTCATTTACTACGACGTACCAACAAGGACGGTCCGCAGAAAAATGGCATAGAATCTTTAGATTGTAAGTTCAAGGACGGTTATTTTAAAAACCCATCTTTGAATTGTTATGTTTTTTTCTCTCTCTTATCTTATCTTCTCGGGTACACTGCAGACCCTTCATTTTCCCCTGACCTTTCATTTTCCTCTCTCATTGTTGCCTTGTATCTCCCTTTCTCTTTGTCATGTTCTCTCTCTGGCAGAGGACGACATGGGTGGATGTGGACCTCGAGCTTCACTCCAATGACCTCACCACCTCACGTGCCACCGCCTGGGTGTCATGTCCCTCACCTATGCATGCAATTCGAGCAACGCCACCGCCCACAGAAGTGACAAAGTGGATGCGTCCTACGCCGCGAAGAGGAAGTCGAAGAGGTAGCCACTGATCTCGGTGTCGGTGGAGAACGGCTGCGGCATGTCTCTGGCGAGCTTGGCCTCCTTGATTTCCTTGAGCGTGTCTTGCATCCAGTAATCGATGAGGCACAAAGGCTCTTCCACTAATGTCTGCATCCTCATTTTGCTCATCTTGGTGCACATGCCTAGGGCTTCGACAAGCCGGTCCACGATGAGCCTCACGTTCCGAAATGACTATCTTTGTGCAATGGAGGTACTTCTGGTTTTTTATCATTTACTCAATCTTCATTTTGTTGATATTGTTGTTTTGTCCAAAGAGTGTTTACACAATAAGCTTGAATATAATGAAACTTGCTAACTTAACAAAGCTAAGATTCACTCATTTCTCGCAAGTTTACTTCATCCATTAAAGTCGATAGCGTTACACATGGCCGTTACTGTGAAAAGAGAGATAGTGGGAACTCTAAACACTTTTTGTAGCATATCTTCATAGAACTACAACTTGCCAGTGTCGCCTTGCGCTCAAAGTTGACTTTTAGTGTACAAATCAAATATAATGTTAACAACATAAGACAAAAGGAATTAAGAATATTAAGACAAGACAATTGAAATCTTCCCTTTTGTGCGTTGTGGCACGAGTTGCTTATTGAACCTATGGACGCTACTTTCTGATGATTGCTTTTTGTACTTAAGGATAGAGTAATTGTTTCATTGCCTTTGTACTATGAGAGAAGTGTCAAAGCACTTTTCTTCTGAGGACTGGATGTTGAGGCAGTATTGCCCAATGATTGATACATTGGCTATCATCTAAAACCTTTATTTTCATGCTTTTTGCTTGTATCTCATAGAGATAGATGAACTTGTAACTTAAAAATGAAAGGTTAATATATAAAATTTATACTTTTTTAACATCAAAACCTTAGGGATTTAATTATTTGATACAGTCGAATGTGACTTGGACACAACCAGACATAACAATTTCCATAGAAATTAATTAACCATACTTTTGTGGATATAAATGCAAGTACAAATACTTTACTACACACCTCATTCAGACTGACATCTATTATACATATAATTTCACATATGAAAATAAATTCTAAAAATGGTTAACCATGACATCCTTAATCACATGAACTTCCTCTAGCTACCAATCCCACTCCTTCAATGCAATCAATCAATTCTTACGGTAATGTTATTTCAAAGAAGAATGAAAGAACATAGAGTTTTTCATTACCCTCATAAATCCATCCCACCCTATATTTTTGGGCCATTTCTTCAACGATCTCCAAAATTCTTTAGAAAGAATCAACCTCCTCCCTCCTACATCTTCAACTCTCACACACAACCTTGTCTTCACCACCTCCAGCTCCTCCACTTTAGAATTTATATTAGCACCCAAACCATCGAACACCTCCACATGCCAACCCCAGAGTTTTGTTTTTAGAAGTTTTAGCTTCTCCTTAAACAAATTTTTTCCAATCGTCTCCAAATCCTCATCTTGACATCACCAAACCTGCCAACAATTTTCTTTTCTAGCTCCTTCAAAGAGCAAGATGAGTATATATTGATTAGATCACAATTGTTGCCATTGAGATTCCATACTACACACAACCCAACAAAACCTTCACCAATATAAGAATACCTCGGTGAAAACAAAAGAAAATCAAGTTAGCTAAAAAACATTAATAAATTAAAATTATAGGTTAAGTAATTTCTATCGCGTTTGTTTATTTAATTTAAATGCGTATGAGGAAATTTTTAGAACTTTGCAATTGATAAATAAGGCATTTGGAGGGTTATTTGATAATTCTTCATCATTTAATTTTCTTAAATACTTATGCAAAAGTCATGTTTATATTTCACCATCTTTTCTTGTCCACATTCCTCCATTTTATGTCCCAACTTTGGTGCCTTATGCTGTGATGGGTGGAAAATTTTTAATATATTATTTTACTTATAAATTTTTTTAACTAAGTTATATATATATATATATATATATATATATATATATATATATATATATATATATATATATTCAAATTATTTTATAAAATGAAATTAATTATATCAAAGACTTGACCATAAAGTCATAATGTTAAAGCAATAAGAAAAAAATAGAGTAGAAGGACATTTAAGGGCAAAAATAAATCCACCTTACTTGGTGTCTCTATTTTTAATTAGCCTTGTTAGGGACAAAAATAAAAATCACTTTGCTCTTTTTTATAGGCACACATGGTTGACATACCTCAAAATGTTTTGATCAATTAATTGATTTTATAGAAAAATGTCTTATTGACTAGTATCTTTAGGACATTGGTTAAAAAATTGAAAGGAAAAAATATTTTGTGCAAAGATAAATAAGAAAGTGTAAAAAAAAATCTTAGACAACATAATTTTATACATCTTAATCATTTTTTTTTCTTTTTAAATCCTTGACTAGTGTCCAGAGTAACATTTATCTTTTAAAAATAGGCAAAGAAAACTTATTAAGAGTATTCTAATCAGATAAAAAGCATGCACACTTGCCAATACAAGGCTTGCCATGACATATTTATCCCCTAATCCTACTTAATATATAACTAATGTCAAGTAAAAGCTGAGAAATCCACACACACATCCACTGTTTTGTTGCCAAGTTTTGGATGCCCCCACAAACCCATTTGTCTGATATCATACAGCTGATGAATATAAGATACTTCTTGAAACCATGATCAGCATCACAACCTTTTGCTCTTGTAGTGTGAGAGACTAACAGTCCATTACCATCAACCTTTTGCTCTTGTAGACGACCTTACCTTCCACCACCTGGGCCGCTGTTGGAACTCGACGCTCCTGTATCCAATGCAGACATGAAGCCACAATCCTCATAATTGGCCTACCCTATTCTGAGAAGGAAACAATTCGGATGGTAGAGCTAGATTTGAGTTTGGAAATTTAGGGCATTTCGTGTCTAGGGTTTTCAATCGAGTTTGCTTGGGACTTAATTGAGTTTTTACATTCTGTTTGTTTGTTAATATATGTTTCACAAGGCCTTGTGAATTTGGTCCAAGCCAATTCAAGGTGGTGATGGGTCCTGGCTGGTCTGGTAATTGGTCGTAGATTTTCAATAATAATTGTGTCCATTGAAATGAATTTCAGTCGATTAATTAATCTGAGTGTGTGTGTTAAAATCTGTTAGTTTTTTGATTTTGTTCTTCTTCACATTCATAAATTCTCTAAATTGTAAGAAAAATGATATGTATTTCCTTACTCAAAAACTGGTTTAATCGCAAATGGTACATATCCTAATTGAAATTAAAAATGGTATACGACCAAGGTTTAGAATTTGGATCGCTGATTGACATATGAGAGAACAGCACCATGAATTATATGGCGATGAATTGGATAGAACTAACACATATGCATAATTTGTTTCTTTCACATCAGAAAAATGACAACTTTCTGTGTCCTAGGAACAGTAATCCATATAATTTACAGCGTTTTTATGAGAAGTTAAGGCTTAGGATACAGAAAATGACAAGTCTATTCAAACGGTTATAATGTCCAAAAAATAAATCATTAAATATTCAGATCACTCAGAAAAAAATAAAATTAAAATATTTACACAATTATATTTTGCTGAAACTGTCTATATAAAATGAAATAAAATTAATGATATTAAAGACATTGTCATTTAATATTAATTTCAAAGCAATTGAACTGTTTAGAATAAGGGCATTTGAGTCCAGCAATTAATCCCCTTGTTTTGATATATTTTTTTTATTACAATTTGTTTAAAAAATAACCTCCTTGCCCTTTATCATTGGTACACGTGGTTGACATGCATGTAGCTTCATCCAATTCTAACTCATGTTTTGTAACACTGGTTAGTGTGTTGTCACGCTGATCAACCTCAAAGGTTAATTTGGTAACACTAGTTTAGTAACGCTAACACTGGTTGATACAATGTGGTATCCAGCATCATATCACCACGATCAAACTCACAACCATCTTCCACAAGGTTCCTCACACATAACATGAGCCAAACTGAATGATACAATAACATTAAACACACTCCCCGTATAGTTTGGCCTGAGTAATGGTATAATCGGGGTTGTTTCTAACATTTTAGGAGTTCAGGACAAAATAATTAGAAGGGACACAGTTTTTTAATTATTTTTTAATATTGTGACTGTATGTTGCAATTTTTACTTATATAAATAAATACTTTAGATATTTTGCGTAATATAATATCATATAAGAAGATTGCTCCCGTACTTATGTTTTTTAAGCTCTGAGGTTATTAATATCCAAGGTGAGTTGTCAATCATTTGTTGTTTAAGCCAACATTTTTACTAAGCCAGCAACCAAAAAATACTTGACAATTCACCTAGGTGTAGTACAATTATAGGCACACATATGCATATCTCATGGGGTTTTGTGAACTTCTATGATGACAAAATACATAGTATAGACCCTTATATTCCATTCCAATTCCATCTATTGTTTATTTTTATGGAAAACTTATTGGCCAAATTTTTTTGGTTTCTGTTACTTCTCTATCATGGTACAGTTCAAAAGTTATTATTCACAGCAATGATTAAAAATACCCCCATTGGTTTCCTTAATCTTTCTACTCAATTAATTGTGCTCAACAAAAAAACTAAGACTCTAGAA
>NC_038245.2:19713199-19713709 GCF_000004515.6 Glycine max | reverse complement strand
ATATATATATATATATATATATATATATATATATATATATATATGTATATATATATATATATATATATATATATATATATATATGTATATATATATATATATATATATATATATATATATATATGTATATATACATATAGATATATATATATGTATATATATATATGTATATGTATATATATATGGGCGGCTATACATATGTATATGTATATGTATATGTCAATCTATCTAGGCAGTGGCGGGCATCATGGCATACAAGTTCCGCTACAGTGGCCAGACCTGCGTTAGCGCCAACCGCATCTACGTGCAGGTCGGCATCTACGAGCGGCTGGCAGAGAAACTGGAGGCGGCGGTCGAGCAGTTGAAAGTCGGCGACGGCAGCCAGGAAGGCACCACCCAGGGGCCGCTGATCGACAGCGATGCGGTAGCGAAGGTGCAGAGCCATATAGACGACGCGCTGATCAAAGGGGCGCAGATCGCCACCGGCGGCCAGCCGCACGCGCTGGGCGG
>NC_038245.2:19668480-19713099 GCF_000004515.6 Glycine max | reverse complement strand
ACATAATTTCCTCTCTAGTACTCTTTTTTTTTTGTCTGCTTTATGGGTTCTATTCTTTTTATTTCTCCTATCTTATTTGTTACTTTCATTTTCAGTTTTTTGAGGTACAAGACTTATTGTTTCGTATTGGTTTTACTTTACAAGACTTATAAGTTTACTCTAATAATGAGCAAAGGGATATGTTTAGAAAGAATTTTTATTTTGACTTTTGCATTTTGGTTCCCTTAGTATGAGACACACGTAATCTTAGTCCCCCTAATATTTTTTTAAGCCAATCCCTTACTTTTAAAATTAAGCTAATGTGGTCCATCTGTTAAGTTACCATCAAAATTTTAACACAGACATCATGACATGGCAATGAAATTTCATATTGCTAGTTTAATTCAAGGAATGGATTGTTAAACCGGATCATTCCAGAACCTTTAGCCATTCCCCCAACTTTGAGCTTAGTTCCTCCAACCTAACCAACACCCAACACGGAAAGCTTAACAGAATTATGGAAAGCTATCATATCAGGGAAGTTGTAGGTTTGTTTTTGAAATTAGTCCTATAACTTTTGGCTGCTAATTGCTGACCCTATACATATCAACAATTCATTCAAGTGAAATAAACAAGGCAATTTTATGACTTATCCGTAGGACTAAATGCATCCATACATACAAATATCCAATGTGTGTTTTATCTATATTTGTATGTGTGCTTATAACACAGTTACGTACAAACTACTTGTATCAACTTAAAACAAGTGAGCAAAAATTAGTAACAAGTAATACCAGAGACTCAATTGCCACACTCTTGCTAACAAGATCTGTCGTGGTGATTGCCACAGCAGCAGAATCTGCCCCGTATGCAAGCTAATAAGTTTTGATGAACAAAGGATTGAAAAGTAGACACAGCAAGTGTTGTTCAGAGCTATATACTTTTCAAGGATTAAGAAACTAAAACGGTGAAAGGAAGGCAAAAAGAAAACTACGCAAATACAAAGGTCATATTATAATCACACATAAAAAATGTCAGTTCCCTGACATGATTGCATGCCAATTATACAAATTGAGAGTAAATCCCACTTTAGTTTTTAACATTTAAGTACATGTCAGTTTAATCTTTTATTTTATTATTTTTGGACTCCGGATTTTGCAAATCTTATTGATATAAAAATGAAATTAAAAAAGACTACACTAATTTTACGAATAATAAAGTAATGAATTATAAAATAGAGTATGGTAAAGTCGTTATAAAGTTTACTTGTATCAATGTTACTGATGATTGTATTTTCACCAAATCTTCCCTTTTGCCATGTTGTGTTCCTACCATTTCTTTGCAGTCCAAGAAACTCCCATGACCGAGTAGTGTGCAGTTTATGCTCTTTGCTCAAGAACACTGATACCGTGTTTGGGTTTTCTGCATAGTGGAATCATTGTTTCAACTAACTAACTTAAAACTAGGTTATAATAAGAAAAAATTAGTACAAAAAACACTTGATTTTCTCACCTGCAATATCTGCAGCTTCTTCCTCTTCAAATGCTGCCGCAAAGCCATTGATTTGTTTATTATATGAATAAATAATTGCTTCTTTGGCCTTTTCATGGCTGTGGATGATTAATATACACAACACAATTAATCAATTAATCAGTTTCTTCTAACCCAGAACTTAAGCTAGATTTAATGGTTTCATCAATTTAAATACCTTCCCAAGATTGAACCCAGAAAATCATAATGAAAATGTGTGGCAGTTTCTAGGTCAATAGATGAAGGGGTTGGGCCATGAGAATGAGCTCCCAAGTATACAATGTAGCACTATAAACAGCAAATAAAAAACCAACATCATATCCTCCAAATTCCACTATTACACCCTATCTATAAAATCATCACCTCATTTTCAAAGTAGAAACCTCATAACAATATACAAACCAGATACTAATTAACAAGCAAAATAACCGGCCTACCTTTTTACTGGCATAGACAACATTCAGAAACAAAGGGAAAATAAAAAAAAAAGATGAAACAAGAAGGTAAAGGTAAAAAATGGAGTGATCCATTCTTTTCAGCTTGTCATTGGAAAGTGCTTAGCATCAAAAATGGTCCACGACGACTTGGTTGGCCTGGATGACGGCCATGGAGAAATCGCTGATGGCAAACTTTCCGATGTCACAGAACCAAAGGAGTTCATCCTTGCATTCTCTTCCAACGGTGGCATTACCGGCGTCGTCACTGTGCCCGAATGGCATCCAACAGCGCGCGATAAGACTCATCAATGCATGGAGCATCCAGCATCTCTCACAAACCCTAACCCTAGGCCCCTAACACTAGAACCTCTTTTCCCAATGGGGGCGTTCAGGAACATGTCGTAGAGGAACATTGATAGGAGCGTGGAGTTATAGAGCACATGAGTGAAAGGTGAATGGGAGAGATGAGATCAAGAGCAAGCTTCACATATTTGAACTTGCCCAATCTATGATGCCGGTTCGGAAAATAACCGCCTTCGTATTGAATGGTTCGCATACTCTTATTTACAAAAAATGCCACCGGTCATTTGTTAAGGACGGTTTTAGTAGAACCGTCCTTATTCACGCGTCGTAAAAAGCTTTTAATTTAGTAGTGATAATAATGTTATTTCAAAGAAGAATGAAAGAATCTAGAGTTTTCATCACCCTCACCAATCCATCCCACCCTAGATTTTTGGGCCATTTCTTCAAAGATCTCCAAAATTCTTTAGAAAGAATCAACCTCCTTCCTTCTTCATCTTCAACCCTCTCACACAACCTTATGTTCACCACTTCTAGCTCCTCCACTTTGGAATTTATATTAGCACCCAAACCATCAAATACCTCCACATGCCAACCCCAGAGTTTTTTTTTTTTTTTTTAAGAAATTTTAGCTTCTCCTTAAAGAAATCTTTTCCAATTGTCTCCAAATCCTCATCTTGACATCACCAAATTTGCCAACAATTTTCTTTTCTCATTCAAATAGCAAGATGAGTATATATTAACAAGATAAAAATTGTTGCCATTGAGATTCCATACCACGCAACACCTAACAAAACCTTCAACAATATAAGAATACCTAAAAGAAAACAAAAATTCCTCCACAAAAATTAAATCCCTCCAGACCGCCCTCTTTGGACCATATGATTGCAGTAAGCTCCATATCTTGGATATGCTAAACATAAAAACCATTAAGGTGACTCCCTTCTAGACCAAGAACCCTAGCTAATTCCCATAACCTCCAAGCTATCTCATCATTATATAATTGTAGGATTTTGCTACTACTCTCCAAACTTATAGCTTTCGCCACCAACATTTCTCCCACCATAATAGGATGTCTAGAATTTGAACAACCATGTGTTTCACGCACCAACCTTTCTCCCACCATAAAATTTTCTGGGTATAAAAGCAAGCATAGTTACTATACTACACACTGTGTCACTTCACTTAGACCCACAATTATTATATATAATTACATATATGAGGAGAAATGAACTTATTACACGAGTAGGTTTTTTTATATTTACTCTTCTTAAAGAATATAGATATGTAATCATAAAGGTGACATTTGCTTATATTTTAAAAAATATGTTGTGCTTAAATTTTGTACATTTGATTTAAATATGTAAGCTCTTAAACCAACAGTTGGATTAATGAGATTCCATTTTTAAACAGCAATAAGTTAAAAATGACTAACCCTAGGAGTGAGTTGATCTTACATATATAGTCACAAAATTTAGGATTGAGTATAGATCATAGAACCAGTATTTTGTTAGACGACAAATAAGTAAGAAGCACACCCCCTTACTATTTGTCTATAAATGTTCTTCCATATATATTTCTTTTAGTGCAATCACTTAAATTAAAATGATAACATTTATTTATTATAATATACGAAAAATTAGTTACTCTCATGATTATGAGTATATAGGTATTTACTAGATGTAGATAACAACAATAAAGGTACAGTCTTCGAGAAAATAGTGAGGGAATAGAACTTATCATTAACTTCAAATTTGTTCTTTTAAAAAAATTATTGACTAGATGATAAATATTTTGTTATTTCATTAGATGACAAATTAAACAAAGACCGATACCATTTTCACTTGTCTATAAATACTCTTTCATTTTCTTTGGGAGCTATAACTAAAATTAATACGCAGTGATAATCCTTGTTACTTACGATATATGACAGATTAGGAATCATTTTTTCAACAATTCTTTTTGTATTTGACTTTATACAACTATTGTCTATAGATATCATAACAACTTAAATAAGCCCAAGTAAGGTACAATTGTTATGAGTTTACAATTGTTATGAGTTTTTTTCTCCCTTTAGGATACTTTAGGAAGCTCAAAGGGGAAATCAAACTAAAAGTTCAAAAAAATAAAACTATTGGTCAAGAAATTCCTATCTCCTTTATTTATTTTACTTTAAGTGTGAAATTCAAAATTCATGGTGCATTTATTTAGAAACAAAACTATTGGCCTATATTTTTCTTAATATATTTCGAAACAAAACTTTTAAAAAATTGTACAAATAGAAACTTTTAAATTTGTATTTTTTAAAACTACCCCTATCATTAATACGCATTGTACTAGTAGAAACTTTTAAATTAGTTTACTTTAAGTGATCATGAGAGTCATTTATGCTTGTCAATTAATTAAAGCCTACATTTTTACTTGCACTAATAGAAATTAACTAATTTTAATCAATTGTTTTGTAAGAATAACAAACTAATTAAGCTCAGGTTAAGTAGAGTTGTTATGAGTCTTCATCTCTCTTCAGGATACTTTTAGAATCTCAAATGAGAAATCAAAAGAAAACCAAGTTAGCTAAGAAAATGAATAAATTAAAGTTATAGGTTAAGTAATTTCAATCGCTTTTATTTATTTAATATAAATGTGCATGACAAAATTTGTAGAACTTTGTAATTAATAAATAAGGCATTTGGAGGATTATCTGATAATTCTTCATCATTTACTTTTCTTTATTTTCAAATACTTATACAAAAGTCATGTTTATATTTAGCCATCTTTTCTTGTCCATATTCCTCCATTTTATGACCCAACTTGGGTGCCTTATGTTGTGATGGGTGGAAAATTTTTAATATATTATTTTACTTATATGTTTTTTTAACTGAGTTATATACTAGACTTTCAATCAATGCTCTTGTGACAAATATACCACCAAATTCATCCTAGATAAAAGTAAATGACACATGTGATCCATGAATATAAATTTTTTCCATTATGTAAATCTTCTAGTTAGTCTCTCTTATGATTTTTTTTCCGTCTAGACCATAGATATCCTCCATTGGAAGCCATGTTGTTAAAATCAAGTAAAACCACTATCAACAACAAAACTATCCCTCCAAGCATTTAACACAACTGGATAACCTCATTGTAAGTAGGGAAGACAATTTGGAGGGTATGGGTAGTAGTCTTCCCACACACCCTCATATATATATATATATATATATATAATTTTATATCAAAGACTTGGCCATAAAGTCATAGTGTTAAAGCAATAAGAAAAAAAAAATAGAGTAGAAGGACATTTGAAGGCAAAAATAAATCCACCTTACTTGGCATCACTATTTTTAATTAGCTTTGTTAGGAATAGAAATAAAAAATCACTTTGCTCTTTTTTATAGGCACACATGGTTGACTTGCCTGAAAATGTTTGATCAATTAATTATTTTTAAGAAAAATATCTTATTGACCAATCTTTAGGACATTGGTTAAAAAATTGAAAAGAAAAAATATTTTGTGTAAAGATACATAAGATAGTGTAAAAAAAATCTTAGACGACACCATTTTACACATCTTAATAATTTTTTCTTTTTAATTCTTTGACCAGTGTCCTTAGTAATATTTATCTTGTATAAATAGGCAAAGAAAACTTCTTAAGAGCATTCTAATCAGATAAAAAGCATGCACACTTGCCAATACAGGGCTTGTCAAGACACATTTATCCCCTAATCCTACTCAATACATAACTAATGTCAAGTAAAAGCTGAGAAATCTACACACATCCACTGTTTTGTTGCCAAGTTTTGCACGCCCCCACAAACCCATTTGTCTGACATCATACAACTGATGAATATAAGGTACTTCCTGTAACCATGATCAGCATCATAACCTTTTGCTCTAGTAGTGTGAGAGACTAACAGTCCATCTCCACCGCAATGTTCCACACACCTGACAACTCTGCCAAACCGAGTGACGCAGTAAAATATGCATCATTTCAAGCACTTCAAGAATCTCGAAGTCATGTAGACGACAAGAAAGTCACCTCAATGTTGTCACCATCACCATCACGACTGATGTTGCGACCCAGGTCATCTCGGGTGACACTTGACCTCTTGTCCATCATGGAGGAGCCTGTGACAACAATCCGAATTTTGGGTATTGAGATTCAACCTTACCTCCCACCACCACCTGGGTCTGTCCGAATTTTGGGTGTTGAGCTTCGACCTTACCTTCCACCACCTGGGCCATTGTTGGAACTCGACGCTCCTGTATCCAATGCAGACATGAAGCCACAACCCTCATAATTGGCCTACCCTGTTCCGAGAAGGAAGCAATTTGGATGGCAGTTGGTCATGGATTTGCCTAACATGTTTGCTAATTTATGTTTCACAAGGCCTTGTGAATTTAGTCCAAGCTAATTCAAGTTGATGATAGGTCGTGGTTAGTCTGGTAGTTGGTCATGGATTTTCAATAATAATTATGCCCTTTGAAATGAATTTCAATCGATTAATTAAAATGGTTTTCAATCGATTAATTAATATGGTCTAGTAGTTGGTCGTCTGTGTTAAAATCTGCTAGTTCTTTAATTTTGTTCTTCATATTCGTAAATTCACTAAATTGTAAGAAAAATTATATGTATTCCCTTAAACGAAAACAGGTTTAATCCCAAATGGTACATATCCTAATTGAAATTAAAAATGGTATACGACCAAGATTTAGAATTTGGATCGCTGATGGACATATGAGAGAACAGCACCATGAATTATATGACGATGAATTGGATAGAACTAACACATACGCATAATTTTTTTCTTTCACATTAGAAAAATGACAACGTTCTGTGTCCGAGGAATAGTAACGCATATAATTTACAGCATTTTTTATGAGAAGTTAAGTTTTAGGCTACCAAAACATGACAGAAGTCTATTCAAACGGTTATAATGTCCAGAAAAGAAATCATTAAATATTCAGATCACTCAGAAAAAATTAAATTAAAATATTCACACAATTATACTTTGTTGAAACTGTCTGTATAAAATGAAATAAAATTAATGATATTAAAGACATTGACATTTAATATTAATTTCAAAGCAATTAAACTGTTTAGAATAAGGGCATTTAAGTCCAGCAATTAATTCGCTTGTTTTGATATCATTTTTTTTTATTACAATTTCTTTGAAAAATAACTTCCTTGCCCTTTATTATAGATACACGTGGTTAACATGCATGTAGCTTCATCCAATTCTAACTCAAGTTTTTTAACACTGGTTAGTGTGTTATGTGCATCCATGTCACACTGATCAACCTCAAAGGTTAATTTGGTAACACCTGTTTAGTAACATAATTTTATTGGAATGCTAATGATATGTTTTTAAATACACTCTACAACCGATTGAAACTTATTCCAAATTATTAATTTTAGCAAATCCTATCTTTAAACTAGTGTTTTTCAATAAATTTCAGTCAATTATAAAGAGATGTTGGAAAGCTAGTGTCACCGAGAGTCTTCCTAGCATTTTTACTTAAAATGATATATTTTATTACATTAAGTGATAACATAATTTAATGGAAAGATAGTCAATGAGAATGTTCATAGCATTTTTCTTAAAAATGATATGTTTTATTACATTATATGAATTAATTTTAATAGATCTAAAAAAGATGTATCATTTGTTTATTCAATTTAGTCATGTTATAATGTATCATTTAGTTTATACCTAAAAAAATATTCACACAAATATTTATATGTAATGATGTCTCTAAAAACTAGCAAATATACATAATATAATTTATTTTTCATAACTTCTTTTCCACTTTGTTTTTTTTTCTTTCTTTGTATGAGATGAACTGATCTTGACTCATTTTGATTCATTTTTAGTCCTGACTATAACTATTGTATTTGAAATGAATTCAAAAATCCAACTTATCTATTTATATTTGAAAAAAACGAAAAAAAAAATCAATCCATCATATGTCCAAGTAACCAGCAAGTATTTGTCTTCCCATGATTATTTTCTATAATAACAGTAGCACACAAGACCCTTTTTAATTTGATTGTAACAATATTTTATATATGTTGTCAATTAGAATATTGATCTATCATCTTCTATTTGAATCGGGCTCTCCATTTTATGGGACACGCCAAATCAATGACTGAGTTAGATCCTTAGAAATGCTTTTCAGTTGAATGACGTTCATTCATGATCATACATATGTCTTCAAATTTTTAACGAATGCTTTATGAATAAAACCTCAAATGGATCACAAAAAATGAACAGATTGGTCGGATTGATTCTTGATAGAAGTAAATAATACTCGTGGTCCTTGAATTTAACATTTTTCCATTAAATCAATTCCTCAATTACTATATATATTAAGAAACATTAACTAAAAGGGTGATATCCCATGTTATGTTAAGTGCCTTGTTGGGGGTGTCTACTGAGTTACACTCCATAACTTGTAGACCAATAAATTAAAATCACTTCAATTTTCTCTTATAAACATAATTTCTTCTTGTAATTATGATCCATATGGTTCTCTTCCTATGCTACATGAAATAAATATCATCTTAACTCTTTTTTTTTTTTTTTGCACAGCAAAAGAGGGATATATATTAATATAAATCTGAATTTATGTTGTCAAGAAATGTGCGCAAACAATAACCAGACCGTCGATTTACATAGAAGAGAAGTTTACTGGCCCACTTCTAAATAAAGCCAGCAAACCGCAAAAACTCAATTGTTGCATGTAATACAATTATAACAACAGAAAACACACATAGAATACTACATATCGCAACAACACAATACAAAGCTAGGGAAAAATAATCTTTTGTACCAAAATCCCAATCTATTTTTTTTGTTTCTTTAAACTTTATTTCACTATATATAGGAGTTTTCTATAACTTACACTCATTTTAAGAAGTAGTTAGCAAGCTATAATTACAAAACAAAAAAATACACCCACTTATTATTACAAATGATAAATATTTAACTTAATTCATTAATAAAAATATGGATTTAATATTGTTCACTTAACATTCTCATAAAATCAATTTTTATATAAATGTGATTGAATTTTTATAAATAAAATGTTATTGTTAACATCAATTATAAAATAGTCAATGTTGTAAATTTTCCTAAACATTCTTATTTTAAAATTTATGTTGTGAGTGCTAAGTTAACATCCACTTTCCATAAAACTTATATTGATATTTTTTTTGCTTAAGATGGGTTTGTTAAAACCGATCATGTCAATTTTATTTTAATATCAACTTCTTTCTATCTGGGCATTCCTTCCCCTAACTCCTTCGAAAACTTTTGTTCCCTCTCTCAGTAGCTCAAAACCCTCAAACCAAACCCCTCTGTTGCCACAATCTCTTCTCCCAAATCCTATGGCGGCTACCTCTTCTCTCACCCAAAACCTCCCCCTTTATTCTCGACACTAATTTTCCTCTAACCTCAACCCTCGTATGGTTCACCTGCAACCTATGCTCCCACTACAACTTTCAAAACATCAACATGAATTGTTGTCACCTACACTGTTGTCCTCCGTCGTCGTCATCAAAGTGGCCATTCCCAGGTACCCTATCCGCCATCTTCTTTGCATCTTTTTTTGTCATTGCTTTTCTTGGAGATTCTGTAGTTGCCACCACAGTCTCATAGGGTGACCTAGCTTCACTCAAGGAGTTGCACGTGACCCCTAACACTGTAGTTAGGAAATGGTTTCCTTTTGTTTGTATTACTACAAGATGAGGAGAAAATTAACTCATTTTATTCAATAATCAATCAGCTAATAAATAGGCAAGATACATCAAAACTGCAAAGAAACTGCAAAGCTACAAACTAGGGAAAATAAGTGCAACGTGCAGAGTGCTGCAACAACCTCATAAAGACTTGGTAAACTCAGTTAATATCTAAAACAAATCAAATAAAACAAATACATAACTGTCAGCTAATGAATTAATTTCAACAGCCTCCCTTAAACTTAATGTTTCAAACATAAGTTTAATATACATAACTGCCAGCTAATTAATTAATTTCAACAGCCTCCCTTAAACTTAATGTTTCAAACATAAGTTTAATATACATAACTGCCAGCTAATTAATTAATTTCAACAGCCTCCCTTAAACTTAATGTTTCAAACATAAGTTTAATGAACTCAAATCTAAAACACATTCAAGTCCCTTGCACGGCTTCTTCCATTGTGCATACTCCAAGCAAGGCTCTAAGTTTCTGGAATGACGCTAATTTGAGAGGCTTTGTGAACAAATCAGCTACTTGATCTTCACTTTTGCAGTGAATAAGCTCAACAATTTTCTCCTTTGTTAGTTCACGCAAGAAATAGTATCTCACGTCAATATGCTTGCTCCTTCCATGTAGCACTAGATTTTTTGAGAGTTTGATATATGAGTTGTTGTCACAAAAGACTTGTGTAGCTTCTAATTGTTTGAACTACAATTCCTCTAAAATTCTTCTTAGCCATATTGCCTGACAAGCGCAAGCAGTTGTAGCAACAAATTCAGCTTTTGTGCTAGACAAAGTGACTATCGGTTGCTTCTTGGAGGATCATCTTGATCTCCTGCAAAATCACTATCAGTAAATCCCAACAAATTTGACTTTGTACCCTTCCTATAAAACAACCCGAAATCTCTTGTTCCTTGCAAGTAACGAAGGATTCTTTTGGCAGCTAGCAAATGTTCTTCTGTAGGATACTCCATGTACCTGCTAACTAAGCTCACATAATACATTATGTCTGGTCTTGTTGCAGTTAGATACATCAAACTGCCAACAATTTGTTTGAAAAATGTGTTGTCAACCTTTTTCCCTTCATGATCTTTGTGCAACTTGCAACCAAATGCTGCTGGAGTTATTGCAGAATTGCAATTCTGCATGTGGAATCTGTCCAAGATTTCTCCCACATATTTCTTTTGAGAAATAAAAATACCAGCATTTGATTGTACCACTTCTATGCCAAGAAAATAATGCATCAGTCCAAGATCAGACATTCCAAACTCATCCATCATAGACTTCCTAAATTCTTTAAACATGGCATCACAATTTCCAGTAAAAATAAGGTCATCAACATATAAGCAAACGATGAGAATTTTCCCTTCATCCCTAGTTTTAATAAAAAGTGTATGCTCATAAGGGCATTTTGAAAAACCAGATTGAATGAAATAAGATTCAATTTGACTATACCAAGCCTGAGGGGCTTGTTTTAGTCCATAAAGGGCTTTCTTCAATTTGTAAACTTTTTCCTCAGTTCCAATCTTAACATAACTAGGGGGTTGATTAACATATACCTGTTCTTCCAAGTATCCATGCAAGAATGCGGATTTGACATCGAGCTGGAAAATTTGCTAGGATTGTTGTGCTGCCAACGCGACCACCAATCTAATTGTGTCATGTCTTGCAAGCGGGGAAAACACTTCTGTGTAATCAGTCCCATATTGTTGCTTGTATCCCTTAGCAACCAAACGAGCCTTGTACTTGTCAACTTCACCGTTCTCATTCAACTTTGTTTTGAAGACCCATTTCACACCAATTGTTTTTTGTCCTCTTGGAAGATCACACAGCTCCCATGTGTCATTTCTTTCAATAGCATCAATCTCATCGTTCATGGCTTTGCGCCATTTTTCTTCTTTGACAGCACTATCAAAAGTTGTAGGATCGCAATCTACAAACAAAGCAAAGTGAGTAATTGGATTTTGAATTCCAGTTACCTCGTAATCTTTCATCCACACTGGCCTTCTTCTAACACGAGAATGAGATTGAGCTTCTTCTTCGTTGATGCTAGTGGTTGTTGGTGAAGTTACAGTTGCTATAGGAGTTGAATTTGTGGAGTTTTCGGGCATGTAAGGTGCTGATATTTGCTCGTGTTCAGTATCGTTGTCGTAAATGACTTGACTAGGTTGCTGCCTTTCCCATTCCCAAGTGTTTTCTTCATCAAAAACAACATCCCTACTGGTCACAATCTTCTTTGTTAATGGGTTAAACAATTTATATGCTTTTGAGACCTCACTTACACCAAGGAAGACACATTTTCAGCCTTGTCATCCAGTTTCTTTCTTTTTACCTCTGGTACATGAGCATATGCTATGCATCCAAAGATTCTGAAATGATCTACCGTTGGCCTCCTCCCTTTCCAAGCTTCTTCTGGTGTCATATTTTGAATAGAAAAGGTTGGACTTCTATTCAAAACATGAATGCTCCAATTTACTGCTTCCGGCTAAAATGATGTTGGGACATTTCCTCTTGCTAGCAAGCTTCTCACCATGTTGAAAATGGTCCTATTTTTTCTCTCTGAGACACCATTTTGTTGTGGTGCATATGCAGTTGTAAGCTCTCTTCGAATGCCATGTTCTGCACAAAAAATTTCAAATTCTTTGGAGCAATATTCATCACCTCGATCTGTGCGAAGAGTCTTTATAGACTTTCCTGCTTCATTTTCAACACTTGCTTTGAAGCTTTTAAATGTAGAAAACGCTTCTGATTTTTCCTGTATAAAATAACCCCCAGTTTTTCTTGAAAAATCATCAATGAAGCAAATTAAGTATCTTTTACCTCCATTAGAAAATGGGTTTATTGGACCACAAATATCAGAATGCACCAGTTCCAAGACATCTTTTGCTCTCCATGACTTTCCTTTGGGAAATTGAGATCGATGTTGTTTGCCAACAACACATTCTTCACAAACTTGGGAAGGAATAGTAATTTGAGGAAGGCCTGTCACCATGTTTTTCTGTTGCAGGGTCTTTAGTCCACTAAAATTCAAGTGACCATAACGAAAGTGCCACAACCATGATGGATCTACCATGTCAGTCTTGAAGCAAGTCTGAATACTTTCAATTTTCAATGGGAACAATCTGTTTGAACTCATTTGAACAATTGCGATGGCACCTCTAACAGGATCATAAATTTCACATGCTCCCTTCTGAATTGTAATGACATAACATTTCTCATGTAATTGACCCGCGCTTAATAAATTGCTTTTTAAATCAGGAGCATACAACACATTTGAGGTTGTTTCCACAAAGCCATTCTTGGTTTTTATCTTGACATCACCTTTTCCCATTACTTTTATAGAAGAACAATCACCAAAACTCACAGTAGAATGAAAATCTTCATTTAAATAAGAAAAAGAAGACTTACATCCACTCATGTGGTTACTGCAACCTGTATCCACATACCATATACCTGACTCAGTTTTTCTTCCTTCTTGAATAACCATATGTAGAGTTTCAACTTCCTTATTTTCAGTAAAATTTGAACTCTCCCCCTTTTCTCTATCATTAGGCAGCCTAGAATAGCATTCAGAAGCATAGTGGCCAAATTTATGACATCTAAAGCACTCTAGCTTGGATCTGTCAGAGTATTGTCCTCTGCCTTTGCTTGTAGTATTAGCTCTGGGATTCTTGTTATCTTCTCTGCTTCCACATTCTCCTCTTCCTCTACCCCTACCTCTACCTCTCCCCCTTCCCCTTCCTCTGAAATCGGAGGAATAAGTATTGGTAGCGGTAGAGGCCTTCAGTGCTCGCTCCTCTGTGGTAGAGCTTCTGTGCATTTTCTGCTCATGAACCAACAAGGAGCTTGGCAATTCATCAATAGACAGCACATCTATCTCTTTTGATTCTTCAATTGAGCAAACAACATAATTGAAATTTGTTGTTAGGGAGCGCAAAATCTTCTCAACAATAGTGACATCTGTCATCTTTTCGCCATGGAACCACATCTTGTTACTAATCTCCATTGTTCTTGCAAAATAATTGGTCACAGATTCTCCATCCTTCATAGCCAGTGTCTCAAAATCTCTCCTCAAGGCTTGAAGCTGTGCACGCTTCACTCAGACAGAGCCTTCATATTTTCTCTTCATGGATTCCCAAATATCCTTGGAAGTTTCTTTGCAAAGAATAGTTTCCAAGATTGCACAATCAATTGCCTGAAAGAGGTAATTTTTTGCTTTTAGGTCCTTCAGCTTTCGAGCTTCAAACTCCGTTTTCTAGGCATCAATCAAGACTGCACCTACTGGTGATTCTTGAATCCCTGATTCAATAACTGACCAAAATTCTTTTGATCGTAAGAAATTTTGCATGAGCATACTCCAATGGTCATAGTGACCATCAAAGCATGGGATGGCTGCTTGCACAAAACTAGACTCAGTGGCCATGGGAAATGAACTAGGCTCTGATACCACTGTTACTACAAGATGAGGAGAAAATTAACTCATTTTATTCAATAATCAATCAGCCAATAAATAGGCAAGATACATCAAAACTGCAAAGCTACAAACTAGGGAAAATAAGTGCAACGTGCAAAGTGCTGCAACAACCTCCTAAAGACTTGGTAAACTCGGTTAATATTTAAAACTAATCAAATAAAACAAATACATAACTGCCAGCTAATGAACTAATTTCAACAGTTTGGTGCTACTTCATTTTTCCATTAAATGCCCCAATGAGCCTTTGGTCACATAATATGTTTATCTTGATGTTGTGTTGTTTGATTCTCTTTGCCTATTTGATTAAATGCCCCAATGAGCCTTTGGTCACAACATACACTTCTGATTCTGGTTGCTGCGTAAGTAAAGATGGCTTCTTCTTTGTAGTATGAGGAATCACAAGGAATCAGAACCTTAAGCTCTGGGCTGCTGAATTTTTTTTCCCAAAACTGAAACACAAATGGGGTAAACATATAGTAAATCTAACATCTGCAAGAAGTCTGAATTTTACGTTGCAGTCTTTTACCAAAATAAAATTAGCGTCAATCAGTCTTTTCCTTGCAAATATATTACTGAATTTCATCTTTAAAGACTTCTATTTGAATCAATTATTATCTTATATCAAATATGGTTTGTCAAATCTTTTTGAGGAAAAAAAGCTAGGAATGAGTGCAGTAACCATCTTCCAAGTCCCAGACGAGGACCTTCCTATCAACTCCACTAGTGTTGGAAACTTAGATAATAGCAAGTGCTAGTGACTAAAGGGAAGAAGAAAAGATCATAGAATATGCAAGGAAAAAAAGAAAATCCCCTACTGATTTCCTTCATGAGATAAAAAAAAAGGCAGATGAAAATGAATGGGAATCGATAAAGTTTTTTTCTATGATAAAGACATTCTGCTAATCCTGCTTATAGGAACCCATCCCTTTTTTGTTATAAGGTCAACTTCTTTCATTATTATATATATGAGAATAAGGGCTAATGACAGATGATAAAAGAAAAAATTCAACCAATATATAACTGAGGTATTTGTGTGACCTTAATAACCTGGGACATTGTTGGAGTTATACTTTGTTCTATCCCCAATCATCTTAGAAGAAATTATATTGTTCTTGGTTTTTTAAAGTATAATATATGCTAAATATATAATGACTCTTTCTTTTGTAAAAACTATAAAATGTAGTATTTCTATGTTCAAGTCCTGATAAATTTTTTTTATTACATTTGTTCATCAATGGCATTATTTCTTTTTATTTCCATTCATCATGATATTTTTAGAGGATTTGTGTTACTCTCCTTGTCATAGTGGAACCACATTGCTTTCATTCCATTTACTTATAGTTCTACAATTGATTTGATCCTGCAGACCTGCACTTTTGCATAGCACATATACCTTGACATTTTGTGTAGTTCAATTTTTAACATAACGAATTCTATTAGATTTTAATTTAACCCCTGCGATAGAATTGGTACAAATGTGTTATGCCATTATTAGTCATTCATTAGACTTTTTTCTCTGCCCAACTATAAACATTTTTCTTATCAATGACATGGAACTTTATAGTAATAATATAACTGGGGAAATCCCACTCAAGCTTGGAAGTTTGACAAACTTGGTGAACTTGGATCTTTACATGAATGACATTGTGGCTGAAACAGTGAATCTATAGTTGTAGATAGATTTTTGAAACCTTGATCTGTTGACTTTTTGCATTTTAATTTAATTCATTTTACTAAGCCTTGTATTATTAAAATTTAAAACTAAAACTCTTACAAGTTAATTATAAACTTTCTCTAGTTTACTTTGAAGTGGTAATGCTCTATCATGCAACCCCTTTACTTTCATTTATGTCCTTTTGTGTCATCACTTTGCTTAGCGAAATTCTTGCTTAGTTGATATTAGTCACTGGATTAAGATTGCATGCCTTCAAAGATCATGTTTATTATTCCAGTGGCTAGAAGAAGCAAACTTGTGTGACATGGAATGTTTGGGCTATGATTTGATTTACCTTTTATTATGAGCCTTGGTCTACTAAAAATTGCTTCTTTGTTCTTTGTTTCTTTTATTTTAATACTAGATTGTGGAGGTGTGGAGTATGCAAGAAATAATGGTATCCTAGTTATATCTCTATCTCTATTATATATACAAAGAAGGCCCTGACTACCTGTTGTCTCTACTGCCAACACTTGTCCAATAAAAAAATAATAAACCCTCCAATCCTTCTGTGCTCACTTCAGTCCATGTGTCCTGCTCGTTTTTGCTTCTTTGCTTTTCCCCTTCCCATTATTTTGCCCGTCCCTCTAGGTGTCCTGTCTGGGTTTTTTTCCATTTCTTCTTTTCCCATATTCTCATTCTTTTGCCATTCTCACTCCGTTCACTCTTTCTCTCCTGGGTTTTTTCCCATTTCTTCTTCTCTTCTATTGTCGTCCTCACTCCGTTCACTCTTTCTCTCCTTTGGGCTTGCTTTCTGAACTTTCGGTTTGTCTTGCATTTGCTTCTTTTTTTGCGGTTGTGTGTTCATTCTCTATTTTCCTTTTTCGGTTTGGGTTTTTGTTGATGGGTTTTTGTTTTGCTTCCTATTGGCTTAGCTTTTTCTTTTGTATTTTGTTTCCTTTTCATTCTCGCCCCTTTGCATCTAATCATTTTATTCTTTATTTCATTTTTTTGTATATTCCTTTGGACTGAAGTACTGAAAACATGCGTGAGCTTTGTCTGATTCGGATTTAGATTGCTACTGTTTATCTTACCTCCTCTGTGTTTTTGCCTTTCTGTTCGTTTTGATGTCTACTAATGTTTCTATTTTGTTCTTCTATATCCAGGTCTTGAACTACGATTTTGTTCTTCTTTTCCCAGGTTTGTATTTGGTTCCTTTTGGCCTTTATGTTGGTTTGCATGTGTTAAAAGCTTTCACCTTTGTATTTGTTTTTTATGTGTATTGGTTTGGACTGGGAAACTGAAAAAAGGCGTGGCCTTTGTCTGATTCTGCTTTAGTTCGCTACTGTTTATCAGGCATCCTCTGTCGTTTTGTGTTTCTCTTTGTTTTGGTTGTATATTGCTTTGGACTGAGAACAAATGTCACATTTATCTAATCCTCATTTTGTTGTCTACTGTTTATTTTCCCTCCTTTGTGGTTTTGTGTTTCTGTCCATTTTGATTGATGTCTAAAAATTTTTTACCTTTGTATTTGGTTCCTTTTTTATTCCCTCTATTTTTCTCCATCATTCTTTTCTGGTTACTCTTTACCTTTTTCTTGGGTTTTGGTAACATTTGTTGCTATTTTGTTCTCCTATCCAGGTTTCTATTTTTCTGCAACTTTCTTTTCCGGTTACTCTTTATTACCTTTTTTAATTCGGTTTTGCTAACGCCTGTTGTTATTTTGTTCTATCCAGGTTTTGAGCTACGATTTTGCTCTTCTTTTTCGATTGCTTTCATTGACCAAGTTTGTATTTGGTTCCTTTTGATTCTATGCCCATTTGTTGGTTTTTAAAAACATCTCTGATCACAAAATGATGCAAATACACTGTTTTTGGGTTTGCGTTTGACTATGTTTTCCAATTTCAGTACTATTTTGTCTTCTACTATTTCTGTGTTCTTCGGTGTTTTATTCTGAACATAAAGGTTTTGGATGTTGGTATCCTTCCCCTTATTTGCTCTTGTTTGTCACTGTTTGCAAAAACAAAAAGGTTTTTGATGTTGGTATCCTTCCCGCTATTTGCTCCTGTTTGAATGTGCTTCCTATTTTCTCTATATTTGCCTGTCTTTTTGTGATTCCCGGTGGTCTTTATTATCTATGTTGTAGCCATGTCTTGGAAAGAAAATCTTATATTTGAGTTACACACTAGAAAAGGAACATGGAAAATAGCTGCCCGTATCACTGATCTTTGGCAAGTTCGGAAGCAAAATAGTAAACAAGCAATTGAGATGGTGTTGATGGACCAAACGGTTATTGTTGTGTTCTTTATGTTTGTTGTTATTAGTCATTTGTATTGTATGTGATGTCACTTTATTTTATGGTTTAAGTGTTTCGGGGTTCAAAAATTGGGGCTACTCTATGGCAAGAATTGTTCACTGAGTTGTGGGACAAGTTACATTGTGGTTCTTCATATTTGATTCAGAACCTGAGGATTGTTGACAACCAATCTGAATACAGAGTCAGCCCAGTTCCATTTTTGGTTTATTTCTTGAAAACTACATTTGTCAAGGAAATCCATCGTCCAAAAATTCCTTCTTATATTTATCTGATTACTTCTTTTGCTGATATAATCTCTGGCCTGGCATCCCATCATACATTAGTGGGTCAGTTTGTTTAGTTTTTCGTATAACCAACAATTTGATATGCATCTTTGTCTCATACTAACGTTTATGTTGGGTGGCCATGTTTGGCAAGACATTGTTGGTGTGGTTACTGATCTCATTGATGTTAAGACAGTTAATCCCCCTCACAGGATGACAGTCAGGCTCAGGGATAACAAGTATTCAAATGTCCTAATTTAACATATATATATATATCCTCTCAGACTAACCAAATCAGACCATTCCAGCTTCTCCTTATTATTTTATATGATCAATGGGTTATCAACAACTAACATGCTGATTGTCATTGTCTGGTCATAGTAACTGCGACATTCTAATGACTGTTTGGGAGGACTATGCTATTCAGCTCCATGATGCTATTGACAAAAACCTTCTGCTTCAGGAACCATTGGTTGTTATGTTGACCCTAGGTAAAATCAAGGATGCTACAGGTGCGTCTGGTGTTAATTAGTCTTTGTTTTGCATATTTATTCACTTTGGTTAATAAATATGTATGTTGTTGATGATATTAACGGATATCATTCCAGACAAGTATCCCCTAAGCGTGCAAAATATCAAATTTGGATCTAGATTGTATGTCAATGCTGACATTGCAGAGATACAACAATTTCGTCAAAGGTTTGTCATTAATTTTACATTTTTGCAGTGTTGTCATGTTGCAGCCCTCATTTTTTTTTTACTTTCTTTGCATTTTTTATATTTTTTAATGGCCTGACTCTAATTTTTTAATTTGTGGTCTATTCAGTTTGTGTGTCCCATTTTATTGTGGTGGAATAACCCATGATAAAGGTGGTTCTCAGTCCCAATCTAGCTAGAGTAATCTGGTGGAGAAGTTTTTGCACAATGCTCGGGTGGTTAGTATAGGTGAAATCAACAACCTCAGACAGGTTACTAATTGAACGTTGCTTTCCTTTATGTGGGCTTTACGGCATCTTTGTTTCGTCATGTATTATTTACCGTGTTTCAGGATTGTTACTACTTGACTGTTGGGACAGTTGACGAAATCATCATTGATGCTCCATGGAGTTATGACAGTTGTCCTAACTGTACCACCACATTTGATCCATCGAAAGATGGCTCAGCTTGTCATTCTTGCCAAAATAGTGTGACCAATACAGTTCCACGGTTAGCCATGATCATTTTTTGCTCTAATTATTTACTTACATGTTTCACTGTTTTACCAAATTTTCCTGACACTGCTATGGATGCCAAGGTATAAATTAAATGTTAGGATGGAGCATAATGGGGACAAAGGAAACTTCCTTTTTTGGGATGCAACATGTATCAAGCTGTTTGGTAAGACTGCTGCAGAATGTCGAGATGAATTGATAGCGGTATGTTCTGCACGATACAATCATAGATTAAATAATAATTTTGTGGTTTGTGATTGACGCCAATTACTTCCCCTGTGTAGGATGGGGACGATATTAAGGTGTTTCCAACCTGTGTTGATGAAATCCTGTCCAAAACTTGGGCTGTCATATTTAAGTTCTGTTCACAATTGCGCCAATCATCTGTGTTGGATGTCAGTGAAGAACCCCATCATATTCAAACATTGATAGCCACCCTTGGGTTGAAGGTAATAACTAAATAAGTTTATTAGAATATAAGGTCAGCAACAATAAACGGTGTTTCTCCTGTGTTAATATTTTTCATACAGGAACAATCAAGTAAGGGAAAGGCAATAGCTGTTGAGCCTAAAAGTTCACCGCCAATTTTTCTTCCCACGGTGGGTCTTTGGTTTCAATATTTTTCTGGATGTGCGATTGACAAATGTTTTAAACTATTATTACATCATGAAAAATATTTCCTTATCGTATTGTTCTTAATATATATATATATATATATATATATATATATATATATATATATATTACTAAATCTGTCCACAACCATCATTGTCATAGTCCACTGATTACGATCCGAGGAACTCAACCTGTTTAACTCCAACCAAAAGGATTAGTTGTCAGCAAACCAGTTCTGATTTGGATTCTGATGAGTATACACAGTATCAGTTATGAACTAACAAACATATCAAAGCTAAGTAATTAGTGCTTACACAATCCTGTGGTATCAGCCTCTATGTTTCGTTTTACATCAATTTGATCGTTTTGAATGTGCTAACACAATACATATGACAATATATTTTGTGTAGTCCACCATCATTTGATAGCAATGATGTATAAACAATCGAATGTCAAATATATATGTGAATATTTATTTATCCTTTGACTTTTCATTGGTTTTCATCTGTCCCATACTCTTTACTATCGTCATTGCCATTATAATTATTAAATCAATTAAATTGGACCATAACAATTTACTGTTTAATTTACCATACGATAACATATAAATCGATTTGGTTTGCTTTGTTTGGATGTTACTACATCGACATTGACTGTGTCACGAACAAAATACTTCCTTCCATGCTATATCCTCCTGTCATATTTACCATTTTATTATATATCCAAATATTGGGATATATCCAAATATTAGCTTATGTCATTTAATGCTTTTATTTATTTATTCTTATATTCATATTTATATTTTTATATCATACATATATATATATATATATATATATATATATATATATATATATATATATCAAATATTCATATTTATATTTTATATTTTTATATTATAGTATATTATATTTACATTTGTTGTGCTTTAATGTCACAGATGCTTATCACTTTACCAGGGATGCAACTTCCAGTTTGACTTTGAAATAAATCAGAACTTACGGAAACTATCAACATCCATTATTTGTAGTGTGTAATTGTATTTCTTATGAAATCTATATAGGAATTTTTCAGGTTCTGCCTTTGTCAGTGACCACAATAACTATAACTTACAATCATTTCTCTGTTGCAGGCAAGATGGCCATCATATCCTCACATGGAAATATTGATATCCAAAAACACGTCCATCCCATTATATTTAACTCTGTTTGTTTAAATATTACAGTTGCTAGCACATGGCATGCATATCATTGATTGCAGATCTGAATATCCTGTTGTTGACCTGAGACACAATTACTTGATGCCTCAGCATAAGGTTGTCTTTTATTACCACGCTAACGGAGGTCTATGACTGATCATCCTGAGCGAACACATTGGATGCGATAAAGAGGAGTCTACCTACATAAGAGGGATAACACTTATAACAATGTTTCGTTGCTTTGGTTGTCCATTACAAAATTTATATATTTTTTGCTTTCATATGTGTTGGCATATTAGACAATATCATAATTGTTGTTCCACTTGAATCAATATTATATGTGGTATAATAAATATATTTCTTAATCATCTGTTCAATCTCTTGCTTTTTGTGATCATAAATTTTAATTCAATATCATATTTGTTGTTCCACTTTAATCAATATTATATATGGTATAACAAACATGTTTCTTAATCAGCTGTTCAATCTCTTGCTTTTGGTGGTCTTAAATTTTAATTCAATTATTATTATTATATACCTATGTAAAACATTGTGTACCAACACACATAATCAATTCTATTTACTTAGCCTATAACACAACACAATTAAAATTCATGAATTCATCACATCAGTTATATTAATAATTATAATTATATTAATCATTAAAATTAATATCCCATGCTTAACCTATCCCAGGCTTCCAAAAATTATTAGTCATATGCAAAACACTAACAATAATGCCGTTAATATATGTCTATCGCTTTGTGATTTTTTCAATACTTAAAATTATTGTTATATTGTCACTAACCTCATTACTTGGAAATGCATTTAATGTGTACAACTATAAAAACGTATGGTATGATTGTTCTGCGTTTTATAGGTGACTATTTTTTGGGATGCCACGCTCAATGCATTTAATGAAACAAATTTAGATACACCTTTACCAGCAACACTGACTAACCTTGATTCGTTAGGTGGTTTCACCAACTATATAAACTTACTTCCCTCATTCGACGGCCTTTGTCAATCCCTCATTGATGTCAATCAATCAATATCAATATTAATGCTATGGAAACAATTCTTCAAAAACTTTTGTTACTTTCAATTCATCCGGCAATGCACCATTTAATTTCAAACATTTTATTTCCTCCCTCATCAAACACTAAATGTATTCAACTTCAAAAACAAAGACGATGATCATAAATGTTCACACATCAGAGAATTTGCAAACCAGACACTTTACAGCGGTAGACCATTCGTACTAGACTAAACCATCGAGTATGAAATTTAATGCGTGTTTCGCTACAAATTTTTGTATTCTTTTATGCTATTGTGGTTTTTCAATTGCAAATACATATCCCATTACTCGCTCATCCAAATAGCTATAATATTGGTATCATTTCAAAATCCAGCAACTACAGCTACTTATTTAACTTAGTTTCAACGTTTGATTTTCATTTTGTTTCACAATTATAAGCCAGTTGTTGCATAAATCTAACTTCTCATGGACAACTATGTTGAATGAAGGAAGCGTAGGAAAATTATTTTACAACGAAAAACACAAAGTTCAATCACTAATGGTATCAATTAATACAGATTTGTAATTCATTTATACATTATTCAAATTAATATTATACTTACAACAACTATTATTATAGACAACTTGCAGTATATCTCACAATGTAGCCCGACCATTAACCATAATAATAACCCCGCTACAAGCTTCCAATGTACACCACCACACAGAACTTTATCTATGAATCAATCTGGACATTGCTCGAAAAACCATACAGTCAATCTTTCTTCCATCCAGAGGAATTTGATGTCATGTTATGACAATAAAAAAAATAGAACAACTCCTTCTACATCCACATGCCAAGTCAGTGATCGTTATTCCAATATCACACAGTTTCACATTCATATAGGTAATTTTTTTTTGTTATGCTATTATTAGATATCTACATAGACACATTTTATTTATTATTACATCCTTTTCAAATCTTATTCTATAGTCAACTTATATATAGGATGCCATATTGTGTGTTTATTATGCAGATGAAAATCACACACCAACTAACACTACACAGGATCATCAATTTGTCGGCCATGACCTCTCAGATTCCACCGATGATGATCTAAATAAGACACAGGAAAACATCGATATAGGTAATCATCCATTATTTATATTGTGTTTCTTCCATCATCAAATAAATCAATCAAATAGTTTCGGCTGATGTGTGTTATACCATATCAATATATATAGAATACTCATTGAATGACCCAACGATAGATGGTCTTGATGATTACGATGAACAAACCTTTCTAACCGCCTCATCTGCATAGCAAAATACATGTTTTATCTTTCAACTAAAAAAATGCATTCAAATGTGTTTCATATATATAATTATTACTAATAACTTATTTATAGGTGGTGCTTACATTCATATTGGAGATCCTGTATAGGAATGCCCACATTGTAAAACTATGATGTGGTATGATGAGAGGATAAATAAAGACAAACAAATCAAGAAACCAAGGTTTTCATTATGTTGTTCTGATGGAAAAATACAATTGCCTCTATTGCAACAACCACCCCATCCATTGAATTACTTACTTTTCAATAACCAGGATGCTAAAGCTAAGAATTTCCAGCAGTACATACGAATGTATAATCTAATGTTTGCGTTCACATCTCCCGGTATCAAAATTGACACATCCTATAACACTGGAAAGGGACCTCTAACTTTCCCTATACATGGCCAAACACATCATCTTATTGGAAGCCTCCTCCCTATGCCTAATAACCCACCCAAGTTTTCACAACTATATATTTATGATACAGACAATGAGATCAACAATAGACTTTCACAAAACCCGTTAGTATTTATACTTATGTTACACCTATAAAAAATTACATTTTCAAATAACTGCCTATTCTGCTCTGACTAATTTTTAATTTACAGCATGCACAATATGCTTGATGAATAGATTATCATTGCAATCAAAGACATGCTCGATCATCATAATTATTATGCCCAAAAGTTTAGGATGGCAAGGGACATATTGCAATCTGCTGCACTTCCAGACCTAAAGATAAAACTGATTAGTCAAAGACAAACAAATGGAAGGTTATATAACTTACCAACTACCACTGAAGTTGCTGCTTTGATTGTTGGTGATGAACACTCAGCTGATAAAAGAGATATCATAATAGAAAAACAATCCGGATTTCTAAAGAGAATACATGAACTTCATCCTGCATATTTACCTTTGCAATATCCACTTTTATACCCAAAAGGAGAAGATGGTTACATACTAGATATACCTCACAAAGATCATGCCAATATACATACTGCAAAGAGGAAAAAAGTCACGTTACGCGAATATTTTTGTTATAGGCTGCAGTCAAGAATCAACGAAGCTCAGACTATACTTCATTCCAGAAGATTATTTCAGTAATGGATTGTTGATGGATATTGCATGATTGAGTCTAAAAAACTTAACTATGTGAGACAACATCAACAACAACTCAGGGTTGACAAATACATCAATTTCACTGCCTCTAATGATCATCCTGAAACACTTGGTAGGGATAAAGGAAAGAGAATCATACTGCCAAATAGTTTTGTTGGTAGTTAAAGATATATAGAGCAACTCTATTTTGATGGGATGGCAATTTGTGGACATCTTGAATTTCCAGACTTATTCTTAACAATAACATGTAATCCAACATGGCTAGAAATACAACGCAAGGTCACACAATCCAATCTCACCCCCCATAATTGCCCTAATATTATCACACGAGTTTTCAAAATAAAACTCAATCAATTGATGAATGACTTAAAACATGGCAATATCTTTGGTAACATTATTGGATGTAAGTGATAAAAAATTTTATGACTTTTTCCCTACTTTGTAAATTGATGTTTATAGTATCACTAATGCAACTTTATTGCAATTATTTATACAATTGAGTGGCAAAAAAGAGGATTGCCATATGCCCACATTTTAATCTTTCTGCACCCTTCAAACAAATTACCAAATCCAGAGGATATTGATCACATCATTTCAGCAGAAATACCTAACAAACACACCCAGGTAGAATTATTTGAAATTGTCTCCAGCCATATGATGCATGGACCATGTGGGTTTGCAAATAAAAGATCACCATGTATGGTCAATGGGAAGTGTATTAGATGTTTTACAAAAAAATTCCATGGAGCAACAATTGTTGACCAAGATGGATTTCCAGTTTATAGGAGAAGAAATGATGGACGTACAGTGATGAAAAATGGAATTGAACTAGATAACAGATTTGTTGTACCATACAATCCACAACTCTTATTGAAATATAAAACACACCTAAATGTGGAATGGTGTAATCAAAGTACATCCATCAAATATTTGTTCAAATACATCAACAAAGGTTCTGACCGTATCATAGCCACTCTTCTAAATCATCACACCTCGAATGGTGACCACTCTCAGGTTCAAGATGAAACTAAACAATATCTTGATTGCAGGTATGCTTCTATTCTCACCTGATTAAAATAACAACATCATTTCACATAAGTTTATTTATTAAATATTATATATTTAACTCAAACTTACCAACATCTGACTGTATCTTCAACAATATATCTATATTGCTTGAATCATTAGGTATGTATCTTCCCCTGAAGCATGTTGGAAAATTTTCGCATTCCCGATGCACAGACGTTCCCCAGCAGTGGAGCGGCTATATTTCCATCTTGAAAATCAACAGCATGTTTACTGGACAGATGATCAACAAATTGGTGAAGTCCTATAAAAAAACACAATCAAAGAATCCATGTTCACAGCCTGGATGCATTCTAACAAAATATGTTCTTATGGACGGGTTCTTACATATCATCAATATATCTCAAGATTTGTTTATGTTGCCCGTAAAAGATGCTGGCAACCAAGAAAACAAGGGAATACAATAGGCAGACTCATATGGGTCCCACCTTTAGCTGGTGAATTGTTTTACCTTAGATGATGATATCCACTGCCAAAGGTGCACAGTCTTACAGTGACATTAGAACAGTCAATGGTGTGGTATATGGTACATTTAAGGAAACATGTTTTGCAAAAGGCTTTCTAGGTAGTGATCAAGAATTTATTAGTGCTTTACAAGAAGCTAATAATTGGGGTACTGCACACTACCTAAGAAAATTATTTGTCAAAATTTTATTTATGAACACCATGGACAGACCAGAATATGTTTGGCAACAGACATGGCAATGGATGGCAGATGATATCACATTCGATCATAGAAAACAAGGTAATTTTATATATTCTAAATAATTATTGTTTACTCATAATCATTGTGTTTCTTATTTTACTAATCACAGGTATCCACCTTACTGAAAAGGAAACAATTCATTTATGCTTGACTGAGATTGAGAATATGCTACAAGCCAACAGAACGACCTTGCGAGATTTTCCATCCATGCCATACCCAATAGGATATGCACCCAACCAGCACCATAATAAACCAATCCATAATGAAATGGCATATGACAAACAAATGCTAGCAGCATAATTCAACAGAGCATACCATTTGCTCAGAGGTATTCACAAATTATAACACATTTTATTAAGCCACTCCTCAATCACAATAGTGCATATTAGTATTTCTTAATATGTCAATATATAATTACAGATGAGCAAAAAACTATTGTCGATACCATTATCCGTATAGTTAACACTCAATCAGCTGTAGTTTACTTCCTCTATGGATATGGTGGAACTGGCAAAACATTTGTTTGGACAACCTTATCATCTGCTATACGCTCCAATGGTAGAATTGTTTGTACAGTTGCTTCAAGTGGAATTGCTTCATTACTATTGCCTGGTGGTCGGACAGCGCATTCCAAATTTGCTATACCAGTCCCTGCAACACAAAATTCGACATGCAATATTCATCAAGGCAGTGAGTTAGCTGAATTATTAAAGGTTACAAAACTAATAGTCTGGGATGAAGCTCCAATGTGTCACAGATTTGCATTTGAGGCACTAGATAAAAGCCTTAAAGACATCATGCCGAACAATCTGCCTTTTGGAGGAAAAATTGTAGTTTTTGGTGGAGATTTCCGACAGATCTTGCCTATTGTTCCAAAAGGTAATCGCTCAGACATTGTTCATGCAACTATAAATGCATCATACATTTGGGACCATTTCCAAATTCTTAAACTCACAAAAAACATGAGATTGTTATCAAGTGCTCCCGAACAGCCCGACAATCAAGAGCTCAAACAATTTTCAGAATGGCTACTTGACATAGGAGATGGAAAAATTGGACAAGATAATGACGGATTTTCATAAATCACCATCCCAGATTGTTGGATCAAGTGGCCTCAGAATAATTAAGAAGGGGGGTTGAATTAATTATTCATAAACCTTTACTAATTAAAAATTTACTCTTCTAAGGCTTTTACTATGTTGTTAAGTAAATGAAGAATAGAAAAGAAACTTAACCAAAAGTAAAAGCGGGAATTAAAGTGCACAACGGAAAGTAAAAGAGTGGGGAAGAAGGAGACAAACACACAAGAGTTTTTATACTGGTTCGACAACAACCCGTGCCTACATCCAGTCCCCAAGCGACTTTTGGTCCTTGAGATTTCTTTTCAACCTTGTAAAAATCCTTTTAGAAGCAAAGATCCACAAGGGATGTACCCTCCCTTGTTCTCTTTGAACAACCTAATGGATGTACCCTCCACTAGAACTGATCCAAAAGAGATGTACCCTCTCTTGTTCTCAGTCAATAACCCAAGTAGATGCACCCTCTACTTGTACCACAAAGGATGTACCCTCCAATGTGTTAAGACAAATTTCTCAGGCGGTTAAACCTTTGAAACTTTGTGAATGGGGATACAAAAGAATTCTCAGGTGGTTAGTCCTTTGAAATCTTTTGTATATGGGAAAGGGAAGAATCAAAAGAATTCCCAGACTGTGTCATTTTGAATTCTTTGACAGGGGAGAAGGGAGACACAAAAGAATTCAGGCGGTTAGTCCTTTGTTCTTTTGGAAAAGGGAGAAGAGAGACACAAAAAGAATTCAGGTGGTTAGTCCTTGGCGAATTCTTTTTGGCAAAGGGGGAAGGGAATGAAAAAGATGAATAGCACAAGTTTTTGAACAAGAACTTTTCTTGGAAGAGAAAGTTTTGAACAAAAATTTTTAGAAAGATGAAGAGAAGATGAAACAGAAAAACCGTTGAAAGAGATGAAAGCAAATATTGAAAGATAATTGAAAGAGATGATTGGGATGAATGTGATTGTTAAAATGTTTCATGCCAAGGTCACATATTTATAGTTTCTTGATGACTCATGTCAAAACTTGTAACTCTTGGCAATTCCTTTAAAAATAATCACTTAAAAAGATATGACTTTTGAAAGAATCTTCAGAAACAAGTCACTTGAAGAAATGTGACTTTTGGAAATGAATTTTTCGAAAACAGTCACTGGTAATCTATTACCATAAAGGTGTAATCGATTACACATCAACAGATGTGACTCTTCATTTTGAATTTTGAAAATCTTAACGTTTTAAAACCACTGGCAATCGATTACTATAATCTGGTAATCGATTACCAGAGAGTAAAACTCTTTGGTAATGATTTTGTGAAAACTTCTTGTGCTACTCAATGTTTTGAAAAACTTTTTAATACTTATCTTGATTAAGTCTTCTCTTGATTTTTGAATCTTTGAGTCTTGAATCTTGATCTTGATTATTCTTGAATCTTGAATCTTGATTCTTGATTCTTGAAATCAAATTTCCTCTTGATCTTTGAAGTGTTCTTGACTCAATCTTGAACTCATTCTTGAATGTCATCATCTTTGTTATCATGAAGTGATCTTGACTTTTGAGATTTTTGTCATCATTTTTGTTATCATCAAAACTCCTTGAATCAATCTTGATTCATCATGAAGCTTGCTTCTACACATAAGGCATATCTAATCATAAATTAAAACTAAAGGTTGATACTCCAATCATGCTAATACGAAATCTCGACCAAACTAATGGACTGTGCAAGGGAACTAGGCTCATAATCACCAAACTTGGATCTAATGTGATTGAGGCCGAAGTCATTATTGGGCCTAATACAGGAAATATGACATACATACCCAAAATAAATATGTCTCCTTCTTAATCTCCATGACCATTCAAACTTATTAGGAGGCAGTTTCCATTCATAGTTTCTTATGCTATGACTATAAACAAGTCTCAGGGACAATCATTACAACACATAGGACTGTATTTTCCACACCCAGTTTTTAGCAATGACCAACTATATGTTGCACTTTCAAGAGTTAAAAGCAAACACAGACTTCATATTCTCATACATGACAATGATGGTAATCCAAAAAATATTACCACAAATGTTGTTTACAACGAAGTATTTGCCAATTTATAAACAGGTATCCTTTCATCGTACAATTTAATTACGTTGCACCTTTCTATTTGTTTTTTTATTTACTCTTACACATAACACATGTATCATGTATGTTGTTGCATTCCAAAATTGCTATGATAATTTTCGAGAATTCAATGCAACTTCAACCAATTTATTTAATACTTCAATTCTTATTTTTAAATTTATATTACGTGGTAAATATCAAATAGTTTATTTCATGGTAAATTTAATGTGATTTAATAAAAATGTTTTCCCACTCCCTCGACCTCTCCTCCATATTTTCTATTCGTCCTTACACTCCTATGGGTTTGCCTTTTGAACTTCCACTTAGTCTAAAAAAAATGAATTTTCCACTTCCAAATCAAAGTTACACCAATCAAACTGCATTCCTAATAAATACACTGCACAATTGTTGCTGAACGTTTTCTTTTCCCACTCCCTCCACCTCTCCTGCACGCTTTCTATCCCTGCTTACTCTGCTATTGGTTTTCCTTCTGAACTTCCACTTTGTCTACAAAAAAACCACATTCCCCTCCCAAATCAAAGTTACACCACTCAGGCCCCTTCCTAATAAATGCACTGCACAATTATTGCAGTTGTATCTCCCTATACTACATTAGATGTAATCATTATCATACATTCATACTCTAAAATAATAATATCGGGAGCCGTCAGCGCTGTATACATCTACCAGTTGTGACTCTTCACAACTCTTTTTTGAACCCATCAACGGGGAGTCACCATTTAATTTATTAAATCGGTGTTTATATCGAACTAACCCTATTGCCACTTTCAAGCCCAACAAATACTATGTGTGTGTGTGTGTGTGTGTGTGTGTGTGTGTGTGTGTGTGTGTACTACATTACCTATTCAACTTCTTCGCATCTTACCTAAACAAACAAGCATGACCACTTCCAGTTCCCGCTCCACTACTGTAACTTTTTTCCTGTGCTTTCTCATTTTCATCTTTGTTATATCTATTTGCTCTGTTTGTTTGGTTACTTAATATTTTTACATCATTCGTGTAGTCCCCATCTGATTCAATGGACATCATCAGATTTACAGCACCATTCCGTGTTCAAAAGGTTAGAATTCACATTCACAACCATCTTGTACTTAACTTCATTTCCAATTTTTATCAACTACTTCGGTTCACTTCTTTTCCCTACAGAACCTTCTGCAAGTTCCATACTCTTATCATAGGCAATGGATGCGCAATTACCTAAAATATGTTCTATTCCACTTTGATGGCAACAAACATTTCATCCGAGTAAGGACACATCATAGCAAATGTTTCATTGCTGATGGTTTAAATGAATTTAGAAAGGCACACAATCTAAATGAGAGTGTCATTTTGCGTTTCGTTGCTGTGGACAAAAATACTACCTTCACGGTTTATGTTGACGGACCTACACACAGCTAGTCCCGTCTAAAGCCCGTTATATCTACTAGAAGATACATTTTTACAACTAATATCACACATAACATGATACATAATAGCCTCCCTTTGGTGGGTTTTACTGCACTTTTTTCAATCTATAATAGTTTGTCATTGTTTTTCTCTTTCCATTGCCTGATCATTCCTTCCTCATCAAATTGTTTGGCCATCCTTTGTGTTGATCATACAGATACTTCCCGCAGCAGCTTCCAGATTTGTCTATGGTTCAAAGAAAAGTATTACCATACAGCGCGACCTTCCAAAATGCACCCAGTGGCACATCACCATCCACAATGACATCCCAGCAATTGCAAAACCATGGTTCAACTTTATTCATGAAAAAAAATTGATACCCGGAGATGCGGTAGCCTTCTACTACCGTTTTGACGAACATGCATGGGAATTGCTCATCAGAAAAGATATTGAATGGGACAACAACGAGATCAACTTCGACGACTGAGTTATTTTATAGTCATTTTTAACAGCTTGAACAATTTTCCCTTTTTAATTCATCCTTTTATCCCCAATCTTATCTAATCAGACAATATATTTACTATATCTTGTCCAATGATAAGCAAGTTACTTTATTAAACAAATTCACTTTTTTTTTTATTTTTCCCAACGTCATACGCAATTATGCTTTATACATTTAGAATTTTTTTATTTATTTCCTATGTTTGTTTCATATTATTTTCAGCAATTTCAAAAAGTTTCCAACACGATCAACCCTTTTTACAAACAATCTCTATGTTATATACAAACAGGACTCTGACTAATAGTATTTGTGTCACTTACAGTAAAATACCGCCCCGTGCATCGCACGAGCATTCGACTAGTTGTTTCCTAAAACAAAGGATGAATCCAATGGATTATCTCCAAGTGACCTTGTTGATACACTAAAGTCAGATTATTTACTTCATTTTCTGCAATTGTATTTAACTTTACGTGGTTACGTTATTAACCTATAATACTATTCCAATTGTACACTAAAGTCACTTTACGTGGATCATCTCATTTTTAACCTATAATACATTATTATCCTAAAAAAACAAAAAGACTATCCTTGGAGCCACTGATAGAGCTAGTAGTTGCAAGAAACAAAGCAAACAATGGGTAACTCATATTTATGTTAGAAATTCTGTTATTCTTGTTTTTGTTGTCCAGGGAGTGTATTTTTATTATCATGGATAGTCTGTAACTATGCTAATTTCTATTGATTTTTTGTCTTCCTACTTCCTATTGATTTATAAAAATAGAAGACTATCCTTGGAGCCACTAATAGGACAAGTATCTAAGTTCAACTACTGAATTCCATAGATGGCAGAGAGGTGAGCTAAATATTTAGCAGCTCTATTAGACATGATTGTTATGATTACTACTTAGGGTGTAAAAATGATTAATTCAATTTATGATGGCTGACCTTTTTCTGCTATTTCATGTTATGATTATTACTTAACTAAGTTCAACCATTTGGTTTTATTTGTGAACAGAGAAACATCATTAGTAGATAAGTATTCAATTCAACCATATGATTTTGTTTTCTTGATTTGAGAATGTGTTCTCTTAATCATAAGATTTGAAAGAAAAGGAGAAATTAAGAGTGTATGGACCTTTTTTCTAAGAGTATAAAGAACTTTGAAATTGCAAGCAGCTTATGTTATTATGGTGTTAGGTATCAACTTAGAAAGCACATTTTAAATTTATTATATCTTATGGAAACTTCTATTTTTTGTTGCATAATTGTGTTTAAGCTTGGCAATCTGTTTTTTAAAAATTGTAAGGGTACTTGATGCAATGAATACATGATGAACTGCTCCAACTAGCAAATAGAACTATTTTTTGCCTCTTGTTCAAGTCAATTTTCGGGTAGTGCACTTGATTTGCTTGAGCTCTTGTTTCATAAAGTATGATTCTTCTGTTTTTTTCATCCTACGTACCTTTTTCTTGGTGTTGAACTAAGCTATTCTTATTCAGGTATTTTAATGGAAAGTGCTCATTGATAGACGAGTTCCTATCTTTATTTGACAAAGCAGGATCTAAACTTCTGATTTGGGAACTTCTTCTATACTTGATGGATCAGCGAGAGTATATAATTAGATTTGCTAGCTGATGTACATGTACAAGTGGAGAAAAGCATTTACATATGTTACTCCATGCTACTATATAGAGATGCTTGCTCTTACTACTATTTTCACGTGAGGTGGTCATGCAAAGGGAGAATATCATAAATACTATAAATATATTTTGATTTAAGACGCCTAAGAAAAATTCATTTAATGTCATTGTTTCATTTTAATGCCATTGTTTCATGAGAAAGAAAACCCCATATATATCTGGCTTATGCTTGCATAGTGAACAACATTTAATGTCATTATTTCATTTTAATAGTGTAGATCTTACCTGACATTTATATATAAAATTTTCTTTTTTGATACTGTTATGACATCATTTAGTTAGCTATTTGTAAATGTAATAGTAATTCCAATATAAATATATATTGTATCACTAAAACTGCTTGGGACTGGTTATGTTTTGAAGGATAAATTATCCTTTTAATCCATAAATTACTTAAATTTTTTGGTTTTAGTCCCTAAACTTGTCAAGTCTATTACTAGTCCCTTAACTTTTTGTTCATCCTTAATTTTGTCCTTTAACATTTTTCCATCATTACTTGTAATCCTTTTAAGGGACTAAAAGTAAGAACGGAAAAAAAAGTTAAGGGACTAAACATCATAGACGAAATAAAAAGTTAAAGACTAAAAATTTGATTAAAAAAGTTTGGGGGACTAAAAACAAAAATTTTAAAAAGTTTAAGGACTAAAAAGATAGTAAATCTTACTTTGAATTATAGGTTGAGTTTATTGTAAGAACCAAAAAAACATTTTAATAAAATGACAATTTACATCGATTTTGTCAAAATTGATATTGAAATGTGTTATACAAGATCGATATGTGTTATACAACATCGGTTTTAACCAAAATCAATGTGACATAGCACATTTCAACATCGTTTTTGACAAATCCAATATCGTATAGCACATTCAACATCTGTTTTACTAAAATGGATGTTGTATATGATTGTCAACATCAGTCTTGTCAGAACCGATGTAGAAAGCACTTTACATATTACACATATTTGACCACAAATTAGTAGGGGTGGTCATAGTTTGGTCATTTAAATAACCATAACTATAACTAAAAAATATTTAGATTATAAGTATTTATAGTCACTATAACTAGTTATAATTTGCTATAACTGGTTATTGATTTTAAAAACCGGTTTGATAAGCGTTTTTGAATATACTCTCTTTGGTCTGAAATATACAGGAAAAAAAACATTTTTCATGGTCTCAAATATAAGAAAATTAAAACTAACTTTACCTTACTTAATGATGCTATCTTTAAAATATCTTTCATTTAATGGAGATGTTAGTTTCAATGACTTTTTCTCATCCTTGATATCAAACTCCAATGAAGGGTAAATTGGAAAAATATAAATTTAATTGAAATTTATGTAATTAAATGTGGTTAACTAACTTTCTCATTAGTGTATAATTTTTTTCCTTATATTTGAGACCAGAGAGGATAAATAGTTATTTGAAATAAAAATAAATTATATCTAGATCAGTTATATAACCGGTTATGGATAAATATAAAAATAAGTTATTTGAAATAATCATTTCTATAAAATTAGCTATAGTTTTATAAATATTTTATTATTATTATTATTATTAAAGCAGGAAAAAAGTAGATTGAATTAGGGCATTTAAGGGGAACAATTAATCCCTCTTATTCATTTTTCATTCCATGAACTTGAATTGTGTAGACTAAGATTTGTGCAAAGCTGCAAATATATGAAAAAAGGTCTAAATTTTTTCTTTAACAATAGAAAAATGATAGCTTTATATTATGTTTCCTAGGAACGGTAATTTAGTTGACTGAATATTTACACAAACAGAAAATCGCAGTCATCAATTTAAATGGTTGAGAGAAGAACTGATAAAATATTCAGAAAACTACGAGAAAAAAAGAAAGTAATATTCGCACAATTTTTTACTATTGTAATTGTCATCAATATTTAATGAAATATAATAAATTATATCAAAGACATTTAAATAGGGGCATTTGTGGGAAGCAATTAATGCCATTATTTGAAATCATTTTTCTTTTATTACAATTTGTTTGTGAAAAAAAAAAAACTTCCTTTCCATTTATTACAATTCTATCACTGGTTTGGTAACTCTGGTTAATTAGTACAAGGTGGCAATGTCAAAATGTCATCATGATCAATTCTATTACAATTTGTGTTGACAGTTCCTTGAACCTGATTGTTAATTTTGCGTTGAAGAATATGTGGGGATTTAAAAATAATAACACTTGTTTAGAGCTTATTGAGAACGTGAATTCTGTAGAAGCAAAGCTTCATGGTGAATCAAAGGTGATTCAAAGGTGTTTTGATGATAACAATGATGATAACAAAGGATGATGACAAAGGTGATGACAAAAAGCTCAAAGATCAATCAAAGAGCAACTCAAGTGAATCAAGAACAATTCAAGAGTTCAAGATAAGAATCAAGAAGAATTCAAGACTCAAGAAGAAAGTTTATAGTCAAGAATCAAGATTCAAGGTTCAAGATCTCAAGAATCAAGATCAAGATTCAAGACTCAAGATTCAAGAATCAAGAGAAGGCTTAATCAAGATAAGTATGAAAAGTTTTTCTCAAAAATTGAGTAGCACATGATTTTTCTCAAAACATGTTTACCAAAGAGTTTTTACTCTCTGGTAATCGATTACCAGATTGTTGTAATCGATTACCAGTAGCAAAATTGTTTTGAAAAAGTTTTCAAATTGAATTTACAACGTTCCAATTAATTTCTAAAATGTTGTAATCGATTACAATGTTTTGGTAATCGATTACCAGTGCCTTTGAACGTTGAAATTTAAATTCAAATGTGAAGAGTCACATCCTATCACATAAAAGCTTTGTGTAATCGATTACACTGATTTGGTAATCGATTACCAGTGATTGTTTCTGAATAAAATCAAAAGATGTAACTCTTCAATTGGTTTTTGACTTTTTCAAATTGGTTTTAAGTTTTTCTAAAAGTTATAACTCTTCTAAATGGTCTTCTTGACCAGACATGATCGAAGAGTCTATAAAAGCAAGGCTTTGTTTTGCATTTTCATTCATTCATTCTATCAATCAATCTTTTCCAATTCATTCTTTACACAAGCAAGTTTTCCACATTGATTTCTGAGTCTCTTTGAACTTCTTCTTCTTCTTCTTCCTTTTGCCAAAAGCTTTCCAAAGTTTTCTGGTTTTTCTAAACCTTGAAAACTTGTGCTATTCATCTTTTTCATTCCCTTCTCCCTTTGCCAAAAAGAATTCGCCAAGGACTAACCGCCTGAATTCTTTTTGTGTCTCTCTTCTCCCTTTTCCAAAAGAACAAAGGACTAACCACCTGAATTCTTTTGTGTCTCCCTTCTCCCTTGTCAAAGAATTCAAAACGACACAGTCTGAGAATTCTTTTGATTCTTCCCTTTCCCTTATACAAAAGTTTTCAAAGGACTAACCGCCTGAGAATTCTTTTGTATCCCCATTCACAAAGTATCAAAGGTTTAACCGCCTGAGATCTTTGTCTTAACACATTGGAGGGTACATCCTTTGTGGTACAAGTAGAGGGTACATCTACTTAGGTTGTTGACTAAGAACAAGAGAGGATACATCTCTTGTGGATCAATTCTAGTGGAGGGTACATCCACTAGGTTCAAAGAGAACAAGAGAGGGTACATCCCTTGTGGATCTTTGCTTGTAAAAGGATTTTTACAAGGTTGAAAGAAATCTCAAGGACCGCAGGTCGCTTGGGGACTGGATGTAGGCACGGGTTGTTGCCGAACCAGTACAAAAACTCTGGTGTGTTTGTCTCCTTCTTCCCTACTCTTTTACTTTCCGCTGTGCATTTAATTTCCGCTTTTACTTTCTGTTAAGACTCTCTTCTACTCCTCATTCTCTTAACAATTTAGTAAAAGCCTTAGAAGAGTAATTTTAATTAGTAAAGGTTTAGGAATAATTAATTCAACCCCCCTTCTTAATTATTCTGAGGCCACTCAATCCAACAAGTGGTATCAGAGCAGGTTCCCTTTAGAAAGTCTAACCACTTCAAGATAAATGGCCTCCTAAAATCCCTTGTTTCCTGAAGGAAATTCCATTCACAGACCACCCATTTTCAATGGTGAAGGTTACCATTTTATTGGAAAACCCACATGCAGATATTCATTGAAGCCATAGATCTAAATATTTGGGAAGCAATAGAATTATGACCACACATACCCACTATAGTAAATGTAAGCACAAGCACTACAACCCAAAAACCTAGAGATAAGTGGACAGAAGAAGATAGGAGAAAAATCCAGTACAATCTCAAAGCCTAAAACATCATCACTTCATCCCTAGGAATAGATGAGTACTTTAGAGTGTCATATTGTACTAATGCCAAGGATATGTGGGATACTCTCCAGTTAACCCATGAAGGAATCACAGACGTAGAAAGGTCTAGAATAAATACCCTTACCCATGAATATGAATTATTTAGGATGAACCCAAAAGAAAATATCCATAGTTTGCAAAAAGGATTTACACATATAGTAAACCATCTTGCATCTTTAGGAAAAATCTTTCCTAATGAGGATTTAATTAATAAAGTCTTAAGATGTTTAAGTAGGGAATGGAAGCCCAAGGTAGCTGCTATTTCTGAAAGTAAAGACCTTTCTTCCATGTCTCTTGCCACTTTATTTGGTAAATTGTAGGAACACGAGATGGAACTTCAACGCCTCAATCAGAATGAAGAAAATGACAAAAAGAAAAGAAGCATAGCCCTTAAAGCCTCATCTTCAATACAAGAAGAAAACGAAGAAGATTCAGATGATGAAGAAGATTTTTCCTTCTTTGTTAAGAAATTTCAGAAATATATCAAGAAAAGAAGAATTGACAGGCGTCAGAATTTCAATAATGGAAGAAAATCACAAGATGATTCTCAAGTCCTTAGGTGTTACAAATGCAACCAAATTGGTCACATCAAGGCCAACTATCCATCAAATGAAGAATGGTCAGAGAAAAGTGAAAAGAAAAGATTTGACGAAAGAAGAACTAAGAAAGCATACATTGCATGGGATGACAATGATTCATCCAATGGTTCAGAAAAGAAGATTAATCTTCTAACCAAAGATTATGAAAGTGACGAGAACATCTCTCAAGGATGAAAAACAAGGAGAAAAAGCATGATCCTCATCTTTGAAGATCTAGACACTTCAATCCGGAGAAAGGTAATATCAAAACCATTATCTTACTAAAATTTCTCTTAAAGTTGAAATTTTTATTCAAACAATTTGATTATGATGACTAACAATTCTTTATTTGTTTGTCTTTTGATTGTTTGAAATCATGAGTATATTTGCTTGATTGATTTCATCTTATTTGCATGAAATACTCATTCATATATTTAAGTAAAATCAATATTCTTCATACTTGTGTTTTGATTGTTTTTGATAAAATTGATTATCTTCATGTTTTAATGTTTTTGCATGATATGATATGTGAATTACATGATTGAGAATTATTCATAAAGTATTTTCAAATATATTTTTCATAAAAAAAATATATATTTTGATAGTAACTCAAAACTTCTTCTCTCCTAGAAAACCTTTTGTTTTTGTTTTTCTGGCTAAAATAACCACTGGTAATCGATTACCATAATAGTGTAATTGATTACAAGAAGTTATTTCTGTCAATGTTGCTCTCTGGTAATCGATTACCATTTTTGTGTAATCGATTACCATAATAGTGTAATTGATTACAAGAAGTTATTTCTGTCAATGTTGCTCTCTGGTAATCGATTACCATTTTTGTGTAATCGATTAAACCACGTCCCTGCACCTATATATTCAGATTTCAAATTCTGAAACCTGTAACTCTTCTCTCTCTCGAAAACCCTCGGCCCCAAATTTTCTTCCAGCCATATCTCACTCAATTCTTGTCCAAATCACTCCCCACAAAGCCCAAACTTTATCTTTTTTCACTCATTTTCATTTGAACCGATTGAAATCTTTAAAAAAATCCTCAAATGGAGGAACCATCGAAGAAGAGGAAAGGCACTTCAAGTCAAAGTCAGCGGCATTCCGGGTCACAGGAAACCCCAATTCCTCCCTTCATTCCCTCTGGACCATTGTTCTCATAAGAGGAACAGCGTATACGGTACACAAACCTTTTTTCCTCTCATTCAATTATAGACCTAAAATTCATAGATATGGAGTTCTTCTCAAATGAGAATTTTGAATGCTTTCAAGCATTTGAAAACTCCAATCTTATTCCATTCATGTCTCTGAAATTACCTGTTTATTCTGAACTAGTCAAAGCTTTCTATTCTAATTTAGAAATCCATGAAGGTACCCTAATGTCTGAGGTTTATGGGATTAAGATGATCATTGACCAATCCCTATTTTATGATTTAACAAAATTGCCTAGTGAAGGTGTGCCTTTTGAGGGTGCACTGATTAATGATTGGAAATTCGATTTTTCTTTGCATGATGCCCGCCGGTTGGTTTGCACCAACCAAGCAGATATGATCGGAAGGCTTCTTGCCAGTTCATTGGCTTTTGAAAGCCGCATCCTCCATTACCTTATTGTTTGCATTTTGCTTCCTACATTTTCAAACCTTGCCCAGGTTTCTGAAGAAGATCTCATTGTCATGTGGGCCTTTCGTAAAGGTTTACAAATTGATTGGGCACACCTTGTTAGATATCGCATGCATAAGGCATTGCGATTGAATGCCCCATTGCCTTATCCTCATCTTGTTACCCTTTTCCTTCAACACTTCAACATACCTCATGATTCTGAACCCTATGTTCCAATCAAGAGATCATTCCTTATATGCGCTTCAGTCATAGCATCCTTTGGTTATATTAAGGAGCATGATGGCTCTTGGATAAAGAAGGGTGCTAGAAATGTTGGGGAAGAAGGACATGAGGGAGAAGATTCATCTCTTCATTCAAAGATTTTGGAAAAGTTTGATGGTCTTCAAACCTTTGTTGGTGAGAGGTTTGACACTTTGGAATTGCAAGTGGATATGCGCTTCAATGAAATGGAGTCAAGAATGACAAAGGTTGAAGAAGATGTATCTTACATTTGTTCAAGCTTCAATCTTCCACCACCGCCGCCACCATCATCTTAGATTCCTATTTTAATATTATTAGTACTTTGATTTTCAGCCTTGTATTTTGGCTATATTATTATGGTATTTGAACAATTTACTATTTCCTTATTTGCATGGTATGGTTGAACAAGTATGTTATTTGGCTATGTGGATTTTATAGTTAATCTATTTATGATTGTTGCTTCATGGTTCTTACTTCATGATTTGGTTGATGGTTTTTCATAAATGTTGTTTGAATGTTTAGTTATATTTGCATACTTAAATTTTGATACGCACTTTGGCTTTTTGTTGATGCCAAAAGGGGAGAGAAATGGGATTAAATCAATAACTCACATGAGTAATCAATTTAATTTTAAGATAAGCACAAATTCAAAAACAAAGGGGGAGAATTTATGTGAGTGATTGACTAGGAAAAAGTGTGTGCTTGTGTTTCTTGATTTCAGAAGTTGTCATCATCAATAAGGGGGAGATTGTAGAAGCAAAGATTCATAGTGAATCTAAGGTGATTCAAAGGTGTTTTGATGATAACAATTATGATAACAAAAGATGATGACAAAGGTGATGACAAAAAGCTCAAAGATCAATCAAAGAACAACACAAGTGAATCAAGAACAATTCAAGAGTTCAAGATAAGAATCAAGAAGAATTCAAGACTCAAGAAGAAAGTTTAGAGTCAAGAATCAATATTCAAGGTTCAAGATCTCAAGAATCAAGATCAAGATTCAAGACTCAAGATTCAAGAATCAAGAGAAGGCTTAATCAAGATAAGTATGAAAAGTTTTTCTCAAAAATTGAGTAGCACATGATTTTTCTCAAAAACATGTTTACCAAAGAGTTTTTACTCTCTGGTAATCAATTACCAGATTGTTGTAATCGATTACCAGTAGCAAAATTGTTTTGAAAAAATTTTCAAATTGAATTTACAACGTTCCAATCAATTTCAAAAAAGCTGTAATCGATTACAATGTTTTGGTAATCGATTACCAATGCCTTTCAACGTTGAAATTCAAATTCAAATGTGAAGAGTCACATCCTTTCACATAAAAGCTTTGTGTAATCGATTACACTAATTTGGTAATCGATGACCAGTGATTGTTTCTGAATAAAATCAAAAGATGTAACTCTTCAAATGGTTTTTGACTTTTTCAAATTGGTTTTAAGTTTTTCTAAAAGTTATAACTCTTCTAAATGGTCTTCTTGACCAGACATGAAGAGTCAATAAAAGCAAGGCTTTGTGATAACTGCTAAATAATTGTGAATTAATAGTAGTTAAATAGTCAAATTTTGGCTTAAAATTAATTATTTAGCAGTTATTTATAATTAAAAGTTGAAAAAATTAATTAAATTGAATTTCTGGTTGCAGATACGAAAAATGAGGGTACATTAAGCAAAACTGGCAACAGAAATGAAGAGAAAAAAGGAATTCTGAAGCAGGCCTAGCCCAACAGTGGCGCTAACCGCGCATCAGGCGCTAAGCGAGCAACGAACTGCAGGTGCTAAGCGTGGCGTTAAGCACGAAGGAGCAGAAACCGTTACGCGCGCTAAGCCCAGCGAGGCACCAAGCGCGCGATCCAACAGAAGCACAGACTAAGCCTGCATGGTGCGCCCAGCGCGCGATCTGAACGCGCTAAGCGCGAGGTGTGGCACTGAGCGCGACTACGAAGGCCCACAAGCCCACTTCAGCAACTATAAATAGAGAGCCAGTCTCAAGGAATCATCACCTTGTCTCAGAGCACTGTTCTCAGTACTTCAAGCCTGAGCTCTCCTTTCTTTCTTTTCATTTCTTGTTTTTATTATCCCCATTCTTTCCTTCACCCCCGATTGTAAGCCCTCAATGGCCATGAGTGGCTAATCCCCTAGCTAGGGCCTGGCAGGCCTAAAAAGCCAACGATGTACGGTGTGCTTCAAGAATTATCAATGCAAAGGGAATTTCTCACAGGTTTTTCTGTTCTAATTCTTTTCTTGTTATCTTGCATTCGTTCTTAAACTTCTTTTGGGTTTGATTCGCTCGGGAGAGGATATTTCCCAATAAATATTTAAGATTCAATGCATGCATTAGTTTTGGGGGTTATACACTTGGGAAAGGGTAACGCCTAACAGAACATCTTAAGAAAAGAATCCTTGGGTTACCATTGCTAGGCATAGAATGATAACCCACTGCCCATGCATTTAAGCAACATCTAGAACTTAACCTTAATGCATTTTAATTATTGAATCTTTGCAAAGGCATTTGGGAGATAGGTAGTTAAAATAGGCTTGCCAACGTGAGGCATCAGGGGCAAGTAGTTAACAGATGTGGGTAGAACTAATACCAGTGCATTGGTAATGAATATCATATTTACATGCATCGTAGGCTAATTGGGTTTGTCTGGTCTTGGCATCTTTATTAATTGTCTTTCCTTTTAAACTATTTGATTTAGTAATCACCCTTATTTCTGCATTTATTTCTGTCTTTATTATCTTTACTTATACTTACAAATTGAGAAGTATTTAATCAAGTGCAATAAAGTCCCTACGGAAACGATACTCGGACTTCCGAGTTATACTACTTGAGAGCGATTTGGTACACTTGCCAAAGTATCAACAAGTTTTTGGCGCCGTTGCTGGGGATTTTATTTTCGCACTTAATTACCATACTGTATCAGTTTGTAAGCCTAACTCTTCTTTTCTTGGCTTATTCTATCAGTATTTTCTCTTTACTTCTATTCTTTCTTTCTTTCTTCCATAATTGCACGGGTAGTGCCTTTTTGTTTTTATGCGACTTAGGACTGCATCTGGAGATGTTGTCCCTATCAACTTAGAAATTGAAGCTACTTGTCGGCGTAACAACGCTGCAAGAAGAAGAAGGGAACAAGACACAGAAGGAAGCAGTTACACCTCACCTCCTCTTTCTCCACATCATGCTGAAATGGACGGGGAACCGGCACGAAGAGTCACCCTAGAGGACTTCTCCAATACCGCCACTCCTCAGTTCTTCACGAGCATTGCAAGACTAGAGGTGCGAGCCGCCAATATCTCCTACCCGCATTCCCTTATTCAGTTAATCCAAGGGAACCTCTTCCATGGTCTTCCAAGCGAAGATCCATATGCTCACCTTGCCTCGTACATAGAAATATGCAACACCGTAAAAATCGCTGGAGTCCCAGAAGATGCGGTACGCCTTAACCTCTTCTCTTTTTCTCTAGCAGGAGAGGCAAAACGATGGTTGCACTCTTTCAAAGGCAACAGCTTAAGAACCTGGGAAGAAGTAGTGGAAAAGTTCTTAAAGAAGTATTTCCCAGAGTCGAAGACCGCCGAAGGGAAAATGGAGATTTCTTCTTTCCATCAATTCCCGGATGAGTCCCTTAGCGAAGCACTAGACCGTTTCCATGGGTTGTTACGGAAGACACCGACACACGAATATAGCGAGCTGGTACAACTGAATATATTCATCGATGGCTTGTGACCTCAATCGAAACAGCTACTAGACGCATCCGCAGGGGGAAAAATCAAACTGAAGACTCCCGAAGAAGCAATGGAGCTCATCGAGAACATGGCGGCTAGTGATTAAGCAATCCTTCGTGATCGTAGCTATGTGCCTACAAAAAGAAGCCTTTTGGAACTTGGCACGTAGGACGCGACTTTGGCACAGAACAAGCTATTAACGAGGCAGATAGAAGCCCTTACCGAAACCCTCAGCAAATTACCTCAACAATTGCAAGCGGTAAGTTCTTCCCACTCTTCTGTTTTGCAGGTAGAAGGATGCCCCACATGCGGAGGAACCCATGAGCCTGGACAATGTGTAAGCCAGCAGGATACCTCTCAAGAAGTAAACTA